>NC_079333.1:10382284-10684070 GCF_029582105.1 Oenanthe melanoleuca
GTTCTGTTTCTGCTCCCTCCCCCACTTTTTTTTCTTTTTTAAACAAACTTTCTCCTCATCCTTGACAGTCTTTAGGGGAAATTACTGCTGCCAACACACTTCCCACTGCTGCCATCAGGCAGTTTTCATGCACTAGGATAGAAAAGATGTGGTGTGTGCCTCTAAGATCAGAAGAAGTGCTGACTGTCTCTTGAGACAAACATCTTCCAACCCAGTTCCCCTCGCCCTGGCCCTCTCCACTGCACAGTGCTGCTCCCTCCAGAAGTCAATATTGGCTACTAAAGTTAATGTGCTTCTGTAGAACTGTACTCTCAAGTGGCTGTGCTCCAAATGGGCATTGAAAGTGAATGATCACAACCAATTCTTAAGGAAAATTCCCTTTTAAAGTTTCAGAGAGAAATTAATAACTAAGTTTGGGTACTTGGCTATTACAGGAATGGAATATTTAGAAGTTTAAGCATTTAGTGCTCAAACCTGTGCAATTCCTGTTGATTTTCTGGGCCTTACATAGAAATCTGATGCAATTATATCAGAATTAATAAAAACACATTCCCTGATAAAATACAGAATTTGTGAAATTTTCCTTTTTCAAACAAAAAACTCAAAACATAGGGATGTTGATACACACAGGAAATCCTGATACTAAGAAATAAGTACCAAAAGTAAGTACCAAAGTACTTTTCAAAATTAACTTTCATTTAAAATAGAAAAGCCAGCACTTCCTCCTAGTATACCTTTGCCAACTTAAGAACATATGCACATCCAAAAATGAAAAACAGAAAAAGAAACTTATTCCCTTAGAAAGAATATTGCAATAATTCCTAAATTACTATTTTAAAAATAGGAAAAAGAAAGATTTCTTCTTTTCCCACCAATATACTCCTGGCCATCTTTTTATTTTCTACAATAAATAGTTCCTTCAAGCTTTAAAGATGAGGTCCTGAATTCACCACAAAAAAAGCTGAAAGAATTTTGATTTATGACAGATACCTGCAAAAATTAAATATTCCTCAAATGTATTGGATAAACTCAATGAAAACTTCTCTTATTGATTATTTATGAATTATTCCCAGGTCTGTATTTCTCCATTACTTTAAACAAACAAGTTTCTGGACAAGGACAAGGACAAAGACGAGAAATTCAACAGGGTAAGTTTCATTTATTTGAAGTTTAATTTCCATGAGGAAGAATAAAAAATAGATTTGAGGAGCCTCACTAGGAGTGATCATCTAAAGCAATAATGAGAAGGCATTCTGTCAGAGGCAGAGCACTCTTCTGTCAGACTTGTAGGAGATCACTCTGCTGGAATTCAAAGAATAGATGCAAAAATCAGGAACTGTGCAACTGCTATAACACAAAATATTTGTCAGGTAAGTTGAGTGGTGTTAATTCACCTGAATCCTAACACTGTCATCTGCATCCTTTTATTGCTTAAAACAATGTGGGAAATGATCACATTATTATCCAGTGTTTCCTCTCCTTGCAAAGCAAGAGCACAATCCTTATAAGCAACAATTCAGCTCCATGTCCCGTGCTATAATTGTAGCAACATGCAATGAAAAGACACAGGGAACAGTAAGTGAGTGAATGGCCTGGAATTTCTCATCTGTTCTTATTTTTTCAGGGCAAACCCAAGTTTTCAGTTAAACTAAAAACCTGTTGAAATACTGGATAACTATTTCAGATAATACACTTAAGATGGTCTAAAATACAATCTGGTAAAGAAAAAATTATTTTCACAAAGGTTTTGAAGGCAAGAATCCAGTTTTTTTTAATATCTTTCTGTATTGAGAATGATATCCCAATATTTGTCAATAAGCACATTTACATATTTATTATGCTGGTCTCGTATTCAATTTCTTGGCAAAAAAACAAAACAAAACAAAACAAAGCAAAACCACTTTTGCATTCCAGGAAAGGCTATAAATGATTCTGCAGTAAAATCCATCCAAGTATTTTGCAGCATATATGTATGTATGATTTAAGAAATAGAAGGAATGCTGGGCTGCTGCCATCTATCATTTTCAGTAATATCTCTGTGCTATTAAAATTATGATCGTCTGGAAATATCTTCTAAATAGCTACATTTACTAGACCAATAAAAAGGAGTTATAATCATAAATAAATGTCTAGCTCCATATGAAACACATATCACTCATAGTATCGACATATTGATTTTAAATAATTTACAGTTCCAGATAATTGCCTAGATTCCAAGTTGCCAATAATAGCAAAGTAATGCCTTTTAAAATCCTTGTATAACCAAACTACCTATTGTTTTAGCTTCAATTCCAGCTATAAAAGTAACTGAAAAAATCTACACATCTTTTACTGCTCCATATTGAATGAAGAGACTTCATTACTTTTCAGACTAGCATATCAATATTTAAGAATTTTACAGTTGTCAAGAGAGTCCTTGAAGAGGTGTCTGGAACTCAGAAACTGGAAACCTTATTGCACAGTGAATCTCTTGTTAGTCATATCCTGGGTTCCTGCAGAAATTCCAGTTTCATTAGGAGAGCCCAGCAATGAGACAATGGTCTCTTACTCAGAAAAACTGAAAGGAAGGAGAAGCAGCATTTGAAAGAGAAAAATTTTTCTAATTATCCTGCAGAAGTCTTTCCCAGTCATGATTTGTGTCTGTTAGCTAAAAGCAAATTAAAAAACCCACCTAACAATATGAAAATAGCATCTTCTCAAGTTTTTTGGTGCATTTACAATACATGTATACATTTACTATCTGTTTCAATAAAATCATCTTTTATGCATTAACTTCCTAAAAGGAACACAGGTGTAGCTATTTAATTTTTTTCTTTACTATTTTATGTGCTTTTGCTTTTATTTAAACATATATATGTTCGGAGGTCTTTTAGAGTTTTTGTTGCTCACTTGACATCAAACAGTACTATTGATTCCCAGTCAAACAGCTCTCTCTCACACAATTTCTTGTTCCTAACACAGCAGCATTTTGTAGAGATGGTAGGTTATTAAGAAAACAAAAAAAAGTAACTGTCACTCAAGATCCATAGCTATCTCAATAAAAAGTATTCCCAACAAAATCAATGTATTGTGAAACATGCACTCATGTTAACTTATTTCACATTCATAATCAATAAATTGTACATTAAAAACTTGTTTTAGTGTATTCATACCAAAATATTCCTCTGTTATAGACTGTATGTCTTCAAAATATTGCAGAAACAAAAATCATAAACCTCCATATCAACCACCCAACAAACAACAAATGGTAATTAACTAACAGCTAATAAGGATCCAATATTGAAAATTCTGTTCAGACTGTACATAGGTATGTTTAAATACTGCAAGGACAGATTTGTTTCACTCTTCACAGGAAAACAAAGACTAACTTCAGAATCTTTGGCCACAATAACCTGTTCCTCTAGCAATGTCAGGACACTGACAGTGTCAGAGGACTCTGTAGCAGTGTCAAGTTTTTTTTGGTGAAGGATCTATGCTAAACTCAGACAACACCAACAGAAAAGAGAAGTAATGGGAAAAGTATGAATATTAAAAAAAAAAAAAAAGCTCAGGATTTATCTTGCCTTTCTTCCTCCTACTCACCCAGCATGTTAACAACTTCTACTCTCCTTTAATCAAAACCTCAGCTGTTGCTCTTCTATTTAAAGGCTGCCATTTCAGTGTGAGGAGAATGACTGACCAACACTGTTAAGTAATCTTTCTATTGTACAGTTGTGGCTCCCATTTTATAACATCTTGTTTATGAGACTGTTGGTTGTTCAATTATCACTTGAATGCTCTTCCTAGTTGCATCATGAGAACTAATTGTTGGTTTGTTTTCATCTACTCTTGATGAACTATATCTTAGATGCTCTAGCTTCATTTTTTCATTAATTTTAAACTATATTTTTTAGAGTATACTGCATAGATGCCCTATGATGTACAAACTGTTGGATCCCAGCCCCCCAAATGCCACACTCCTCTCTTTTAAAGGTTTTCCATCCTGCTGAGAGTGAAAGACAGACACAAACAACATGAAGCAGAGCCACTGTCAGACACTGACAGTGCAGAGAAGTACAGACAGATAGATAACAGATCGTGGGGTACTAAGTACCCTACAATTTATTGAAGCAAATAGGGGAGAGTTGAGTGGCAAATTGCCTGAGCTGTTCACAAACCAGCAGGCGACCCTGTTCGCCAGCCGTCCAAATTGCTTCTGGGCAATTTGGCACATTTCTACTATGTTGTGCTATTTCTTATGGCATGACTTTGAGTTTTGATCATTCCCTGTTGTGCAAGATCTTTCCAAACACTCGTAAAACTTCGAAGAGTGATGATAGTAACAGTGGAACACATGGAAGTCATTAGGCGATCAAACGAGCATTTAAAGCAATCTGCACTCAGAAAAATAACTGTGTTCAGAAGGAATCAGAAATGCATTAAATACCAAAAGAAAACAAAATGAACTAAAAGCTCAACAAAAACTCTCTACCACAGCTGAGAAGAGATTCCTATCTTAAAGAACAGAACATAGGAAATTTGTGAGCAAAGTGGTACAAGAAACAAAACCTTTTGCATAACTGAAAAAGATAAATGGGAAGGTAAACACCAAAGATCCAAGGAAGATAAAAAACACAGTTCCATTTTAGGATGTTGTTTCTTTTGTTCTTGACACATGAAAGGTCACTCTCTTAAATTATGGCGAGAATTCCTGCTGAATTCCAAGTCAGGAATCCAGCAAAAAGAATTTCATAGCTGGAGTAGTGCTGGACCTGCTGATATTTCTCAGCACTAACCTGATATGCACTTTTGTTCTAAGAAATTAAAAGAAATTGCAGTAAATTCAGCAAACTCCACTATAATTTTGTGATTAATTTCTGTGCCTCATGCTGCATGTGTATTTATATTGATACCAAAATCATACACAGATTACAGGTAGACAGAAAATAAATTGTAATGGTGTTTAATTTAAAAAAAAAAAAAAAAGTATGAAAACCCCAGCCAGCTGTCTTCAAAAGATAAAAAGCCATCTCAAAGATGAAAATATTCAGACACAAAGCAGAGTGTATTTATAGACACTATACTGGAGGCCCAATGGAAATGCATTTCACCTATCCAAAAAGGTTTATGAGGAGGATAAGAGACACTCTCTAAAATGCCAGGTAAGAAAGCTTTAGGAAGAAGGCTGTTTTGCACAAGGTGAAGTTATGCCTAAACCAAGCAATAGAGGGGATTATAATTGTTGACAGCTTAAATGTAAACACCAGGCTAGCCCAAAGGGATTGAGAAGTGTTTTGAAGAACACATGAAAATTAGCAAGCAACCATTTTCCCCAGGAAAACAGCATTGATACAGAGGAAAAACAAATGATGATATTTAAATGAGAAATAGAAGAATAAATAGATAAAACAGAACACAGTAAAATAGCTGAAGGATTTACTCATATCAAGAAGGCTTCTTGTGTGCTAAATTTTACTTTTTTTTTAGAGAATGTATTTGAGGAACTCTTTGAAATAAAAATATGAGTATGAATTCTTGTAGATTATACTGACAGGTTCTACAATGAGTAATTATTTGCCTAAAGTCTTTAACAACTCAGGGATAAGATATCCAAGCTACTAACTCCATCAGGAACTTACCACGTAAATTGCTTTGATGGCAAACACGTAGCAATTTTTAATAGGTTTAGGGAAGATCCAAGAATGAGGAATGCCCTAAATAAAATAATGTAGATTGATATTATAATTAAGAAAGAATCTAAGTATCTCCTGTAAAGGAAAGTCATGCTTTCCAAATATATTTCTCTGAAGGAGTCACTGAGCAAACAGACAAAGAAAAATTCTATATTCTATTTCCATATTTAAAAGACATGTAATAAGGTCTTTTGCTGACACTCACCAAGGAGCTAAGCAGCTGTACAATCACAAACCAGTCCCTATGTGAGCATTCTACACATTCACCTGTCATATAACCCTGTGTCCATCAGGAGTTGATTTGGGGCCACAAGGCTGATATTCTTCTGTCAATAGTTTTAATGCTTGTTTGGCAATTCCTCTGCTTACAGCAACTTTACATTAATAACGTAAAAGAGATAATTATAAAAATCAGTGGAAATTCTCTATTTATAAAAACATTTTCATTAGCACTTCTCTGGCTTTATTGGCACCCCCAGCTATGCACCAATTTTCCATAATCCAAACCCAAATGTATCCAATCATGTCACTGTAGCCACTCAAGAGTTTGAGAACAGGAAATAATATCCATGGCAAACAATAACACAGAAAAGAAAACTACAAACCAATCAACTCAATAAAAGCAACTGGCTGAATGGCAAAAACAAAGGATACAGGCAACACATGCTAAAGAATGAAAGAATATAGCACTAATTAAATTAATATGTCCTGAAAAAAGTTTGGGATTGGACCTTAGGATATGGATATTACTTGCCCAGATAAAAGTAGCTCGATAAATTAGCTGGGTAAATTTGAGTACATGGCGATATTATTTTACCATTCATTAAAAGAGTTCAGGAGGAGACCTGCTGGCTGAAGGATAATGTTAAGAATCAGCTGCTGTTTTATTTCCAAATAGAGCTTGGACACTTTCAGCATAATCCTGTCAAAGTATCCACAGAAAGGATGCACAAACCTTCCATTTTGATTAGGAGTCACACTAGGAGGTGTTCAAGCAGTGTAGTCTCTGGCAAAACGTAGCCAAAGCAGCCAACTTCCCTCCAAAAATTATGATGTTGTCAGTTCAACAGACTTCTGTTGGCAACAGAAAAACTAGATCATAGCTGGATTAGCTGCTCTTTAAAATCAGTAGGTTGGAACAGGAAATTCATTCTTTGTATCAAAGCCTAAAAAGCAGGCAGGGATTTCCTCTTTCCATTTAACATTCCTAAAATGCATTCTTTCAGCACTGCCAAATTGTAGATTTTAACATTCTAAAATTAAAACTCCCTCTTGAGCAGTCCATTGTTGCACTGCTTCATTCCTTTAAGGATTTCATTAGTTCAAACCACCTTGGTTTTAAAGTTTTTATCAAGCTAGTGCAAGCTTTTTAGCACAACATTAGGTAAACATTACTTGCTCCTACATTAGTGAACACAGAAGGGGGAATCATGTTTCCACTCCTTTATGCTACTTCTTGTGGGCCCTCATAATGGAAATACAGAAGGAAAAATTATGTAAGCACACACACATATAAAATATATATATGTATATATTTTCAGTGGAAAATCTCATTGACCATAATACAGAATGAATGATAATTTTATATGCTTTAACTACAACCAACATATTCTTTACATCTCTAATTTAAATCAGCCCATAAATAAAGGGGTAAGAAGAACACTGGGTGAAAACTTGCTAAATATTCTGGTTGGTCTCTCTGCTTTAAGAAGTGAGCAAATCTGTCTAACTTATTCCCAACAGAGGCAACCATAACTATTTTCTAAAAGTCTCCTATACTGGCAGCACTCCAACATCCTCAAACTGGCAGCAAAATACCACAACTCTTCCTCATGTTTAATATGGATATTTTGGGGTTCAGTGTAGACCTACTAGATTCCTTACCCCTTGCTTAGTATTAAAAAATGTCAAAAGTTATTTCCTTCCACCCTCGTAACCACTGAGGAGGAAGGAGGAATATTTCAACTGCTACAAACTCTGTGTCAGGTGACCCTCTTCATCAAAGAGGGCTTGGTTACAGCACTTCCAATGGTCAGTTTTTTCAACTGGTATTTCTTAGTGGACCTCCTCCCTGTCTGCCAGTGTCTGCAGGGAGAGGTCAGAGCAGGGACCAGGTTCCATTTGGTGTTGCCCAGCATTGGGTCAAGCAACAATAGGAAAAAAGGAGGCACATGAAGTTCCTGAACAAGAGGAAGAGCTTCTTTCCTGGGCAGTGACTAAGAACTGGAACAGATGTTCCAGAGAGGGTGTGGAGCTCCCTCACTGGAGATTCCCCAGAAGTTTCTGGGTGCCCTCCTATGCCATATGCTCTGGGATGGCTCTGCTTGAGCAGGGAGGTTGGACAAGATCTCCCTCTCTGGTCCCTTCCAACCTGCCCATTCTGGGACTCTGTGTTCTCAGGTTTAAACAGGTGCAGAATCTAAATCTGGCACAAGGCTGTTACAGCTTAGATGTACTGAACAGAAGTGAAAGTATCTCTCATGAGACATGAGAACTGCTCCTCCATAGTGCTCTGACATTTTTGCACATGTGGCACTGCCTGTGGGGCTGCTCCTACAGCCCACCCTTGGCAAAATCTCCTGGGTAGCAACAGCAATTAAGATAAAGAATAGAATGAAAATACTAAAGAGGAATCAAACACTCCAATTATGCTTGCCCTAAACCCATACTCATAAGGAGAAAGGGATCCACCAACCAGGTTAAAAATTGACCAGAGAGTGGCAAGGAAACTGTTGAAATGAAGCAGTCAGATTGAAAGTATAATGGAAGTATAAATACAATGCACTGCTCGTTCATATTAGCTAAATATTATTTTATTCTTTTAATCATCTTTATCAAGATTATTTTAAATCCCAATCCTCTTTTATAGCACATGCAGCCACTCTGTAGGTATTCCATTTGTTCACTTAATAATGATATATCCCAATCAACTACTCAAGCTGTTAGCAAAGCTACTCAATAATACCAGATCCTAAAAAGAACCAAGCTGAATCCCACTTGTAATTCATGCAATTTAAAATTGAAGTGTTGATAACTATTCTCTAGAAACAGTTTTATATTAATCTATTTTTCTGGGAACAGACTTTGGTGAGACAATGATTGTCAGGATTTTTCTGCTATTTCAATGTTGTAGCTATTGTCACAAACACATAACTAAATTGACAACAAGATGGATTGCTGCTATTTTCATATTCCCAATGACACTGAAATTCCCAGTTAGATATACAACAGACCCTAATATTTTAGATGTTATACAAAAGTGGTACAAAGACTAAAGAACAAAATAAAAGACTAAAAAAGATAAGGAACAAAAGATGAGTACACATGGATACAGAAAGATGTTATTCCTGCAGCAGGTGGTTGTCTCACTGACTGAGTGATCCAACACTGCTGGGAACAGGTTTCCCAGAGGTTGTGGACTCCTCATCCCTGGCAGTGTTCAAGGCCAGGCTGGATGGAGCTCAGAGCAAACTAGTTTAGTAGAAGATGTCTCTGCCCATGGCTGGGGGCTTGGAACAAAATGATCCCTAAGGTCTCTTCCAGCTCATTCTGTGATTCTGTCAAGTCTGATGAAATAAAGGAGTACACCAAATTACCAGTCACAAAATCTAGATGTTGGAATTACTTTCACATTTACCATGAAAGGATAACATGACTAAGTATTTCATGCAACCTCATTACAAGAAGATTTCAACCACTTGTATGTTTAAATTATTCAGTCCATTTTAAAGAACTTGTATACAACATGCATATTTTTCAGAGAATTTTCTTGGGCAAAGCTCACATACCTAGATTTGGTCTCAGTGTTGGCTGAAAATCTGGAACAGCAGCTTCAGACTGAACAATAGTGCAACTATCTCTCACCTGTACCTTTTCTACCCAAAGGAGCTAATTTGGCACCATTCTTTCTACAGCTGTTACCTCTCAAGATAATCAAGTAACCACCCCCCCAAAACCATTTGCTTGTTTTTAGTCTTCTCTTGAAATTGATGCATTTGAGAGAAGACTGTGCAATGCCCACACACACACAACAGCATTCTGTGTATGATTTAGTTTGTACCATGATTTCTTCATGCAGGATTGATTAGAATAATTTCTACATTAACAGTGTGATTAAAAACATAGCATTGTTATCTCAACACATCAACACATGCACAATAAATTCTATAGAAAGGTATAATTTCTTGATTTTTCTACAATGATACACTGAATTTCTTAAGTATCAGATTTAAATAAGTTGCTAATGATGAATAACCTATTTCAAATTTTTCATAATTTATGGTATAGCAGTTTATGGCATATCTGTATATCATTATTCCAAGCAGTATTAGTTTCAAATGCAGAACTATAATAAATAATATGTGTTCTTTGAAACGTGGAGGCCAGATAGGAATCCAGCAACTGCTTGGTAAATACTACTACTCACAGTGACAAAAGAGCAGAAAGCACCCAAAATAAAATTAAGGGGGTTTCAGCCATAGACCTGTCACCTAAAAAAACATCAAAAGCTTTAGAAAGAAGATTTATCTACCTTCTTTTCTGGGCTTTGATGGTTCTTACTTAGATGACAGAACAGATAAAGTGAGTAGGTAATCAAAAGTGAAAACAACCCACCTGTCCTCCCCATTGGCGAGGAAAGTGATGCTCAAAGATTTGCAGTTTGAAATAATAACATAATTGCATTGTTATGTGACATAAAATAGCAGTCTGTAAAAATATAATGCATCTGCTAATTAGTATTCCCTAGGAAAAAAACAGATTTGTAACCATCAGATCCTGGGACACTTGCTTTGAATTCTGGTCCCTGCCTTGAAAACAAGATCTCAGATTTTTAGTTCTGTATAGAGCTCAGGAACGGTGGCCAAAACTCTGGGATTGAGTTATTTAATATTCAGGGTTCTTTTTTTCTTCCTTTAGTAAATTATGACAATTTCATTTCCTAAAAGCAGTACTCCTAAAAATGTACATTCAGTTTAAATAGTCAGTAGCATACATAAGGAAAGCATGGGATAATACTGACATTCCTGAGAAGATTGATTCCACTTTCCCTCATTCTAGTGCTTATGTAGAAGAGTAGCTTAACTAAGAGACAAGAAAAAAATCAGCCAAGGTATTTTTATTGAGGATTATTTTTATTAAAGAGAAGTATTAAATCATCTCTTCTGCTACTCCTTAGACAAGTGACATTTGAAAATCCTTGCTTCATATAATTTTAAACTCTGCAAAATCACTGACTAATACATTTCACAGTCCTGTTACAGTGTCTCATGGTTAGTACTTTATAGAGCCCCTGACTGCTATTATCTTCATTTATATGTGTCTATTGCATGAACTTGGCTATTCCTTTGGGCTGAACAAGTAGATCTTCACTTCTGGGAGTATTTGATATGGTTCTATTAGGTTCACCCTTTGGAAAGAGTAATCCTAAAGGATTTACTTGGTTAGAACAAATTGCTAAATATGGCCAGAAGAGATTGTCAGATAGGAAATTCAGACACTCAAAGTACCAAGAAACTAGTGGAGGTGAAAGAGTCTAGCCTAGCTTTACTAGCCAAATCAATATTTTATTTCTTTCTTAACTGCAGGTCAACACAAAACATATTAAAATAATTGTCTAAGAAACCACATATTCCAAGCAGCTTTGTAGACAGGAAGAATTAATAATAGCAATATTTTCTAAATGAAAAAATTCTGTTTCTATGCAGATTTTGTGTCTGATCTGCTGTGATTTGTAGCTGAGGTTGCTGTTACTTCATTCCTTTTTTTACACGCACAAATTCACACACACAGATTTTTAATAACTTACATTTGTTCATCATGTAGACCAATTTAAGGCAGGGAGGGGGTGGGTTGAAATTCATGACACTCACATGTTCTCTGTCAGTTTTCATACCTATTTTAGTACTTTATTTGATCTTTATCAATCAGGAATCTGAAGTTGCTTCAAAGCTACAGCTTCTCAAAAAATAATAAACCAGCCATAAAGGCAAACAGAAAAATCTGTCATTGCTGAACAATGTTACATTCATACAACTGTCATCCATTTAGTTTATCTAGTGAAAAAGCACAGGAAGAATAATCACCTAATATAAGTTAGACTACTAAATTACAGCTCCAATTATACCTGCTATACATTTATCTGAAGAAGTTAAAAAAGGTCTCTTGCAATGGAAAACACATACCATAAAAAAACCCCACAATATGCCTGATGAAACTGCTTAACTTCATTTGAGCCATGGCATATTTCAATTATAATAAAAGTCTGTGATTAGGGCAGACAGCTGATATAGCTACTAAAGAGCCTGAAGAGCTCTTTGCTTTACAAGGTTCAATAAAAAATTGTCCCTGAGTCCTGTGCAGGCATGAGTGTTACAGCACCCTTGTAGAAAAAACTTACTTTTACCCAAATACACATACAGCCAGGAAGAACATTAAAAACTTAAAATTTAATTTTGCATCTGAAGACCTCGTTGTCTTTTCCCTCTGCATATGATGACATCCTCACTGATGCTACATCTCTACTATGAACATTCTTAGCAGTTGTTTGAAGACAAGGCTATGTAAACTTAGTCTAAGTCTCTAGAAGCAGGAAGAGGAGCAAAATGCAGATTATACCTTAGATGTAATGTTTTCCTCTAAAAGGTGAAAACAGAACCAAACAGAAAATTGGAAACCCAAATAACAAATAATCAATATAGGCCTCTGCCTCTACAGATGGGTTAAAATAGATAATTTTATATAGCAGTCTCTCTCCAACATGGTAATCTGCCCAATTCACCTAACAAATTGATATTTATCAAGCTTTTTAATATTTTTGTTTGGGATATGGGATAGTTTCAACTCATTACCCTTATTTAGCTATCTAATGCTCACTTTGATCCATCTTGCTGTCCCAAATAAGCATTTTTCCTCCCTAGCTTAACAAAAGAAATAACTGAAAATCCTGAACACAACTTGATAGCAGTTGAAATAAATTTTAAGAACCCCAACAGCCAGGAATAATTTACACTATTCCTGTTCTAACCTACCATATATAATTAGTGGCATCAGCAAACCTAAAAGAAGTGAACAGTCACTCCCAACACGGAGCCACAAGGTGTGACCACGACTTATGAAGTTCTTAACAAAAATCACTTAGTAACTCAAGGTCAACACATCCAAAGTTGTGCACAGTCTCATGTCTCTCAAAAATAAAGCATTTTTAGTTACTGCCACCATCACAGGGTCCCAACCACAATTCTCAATTCAGCTGTGTAGAATGGATGCTACATAGCAAAGCTACAAGAAACATATGCAGCCCAAAGGAAGACATAACCCTCACTTTGTGAAGAGCTGTGCATTTCTGCAATTCCAGGCCCTGTAACTTGTGCTATTGCCTGGTAAGACCAGATACCCAGCTGGCCAAAGCTCTAAGGTATAGAGTCTTTCCCAGACTGAACCAATCTAATAAAACGGACCTGAAGGCTTTTAAAATAAAAACAATAAACAAGCAGTTGGTGGGCTATTAATCAGAATAATTACCATTTTAAGAAGGCAGAACTCACCAAACCAGAGCATCCAGTTGTTTCTAAATGTATTTTTTCCAAATTCTGGCAAACCTTGCCTAAGCCTCTGTGGTCCATACAAATCTGCCATGCCCTCTGTGGACTGAGGGGCTGCTCCTCACACCTTTCTGAACTTCATGTCCATCCACACAGGCTCCTACTCCCCTGGCCCCTTGCCAATGTTCCTTTCTCCCAGTCACCAGATGAGTTACTGCCCTCCTCCCCACTGATTCAGTCAAAACATTCCTTAATCTAGTAAGAGAAACTGAAATAGATAAAATAGATGCCATCCATCCTACAGTCTTGAAACCTTTAGGTCTGTAGATATGAATTTGTCCAGGAAAGCTTTGATGTACAAAAACTGGTTTCTTCCTGCTGAGCAGGGATTGTCTGCCTGAGCCAGCTGAACACTGCTCCATGTCTGGAGCAGGCTGTGAACTTTCCATGGTGTGTGAGAACAAGTTCAGGACTTCAAATAAGCTCTGCACAACCAAATCAGCCTCTCCCACTGTAGGTTAAGCCAGTGGGAAGGGACTGCTGTCCTCAGCCCTTTGTGGCTGCTGCAGAGCATGAAGAATTTTCCTTTCCTACAGTTCTTGCCATGGCCCTTCAACTCAGGACACTGTTCTTACATGGCTCAGTCTGTTTCCAAAATCTTCTAGAAATCTTGCTTTGTTAAGTCTCCAAGGCATTGTTATAAACCTAACAGAAATAGCACTTAGTCATGCAGTCTATTTCCCCCTCTGCTTCACCTCAGAGGTACAGACTTTCACCTGTCAAAAGTGCTGTTGAATTTGCTGCTAGCACTGTGAGGGGTCTTTTATTATTATTATCATGCTGCAAAGGCTGACTGCCTGCAGGCTGCCTAAGGGCTAGAGTGTTGGGTTGCCTGGGTTACCCTTCCTTCCAAAACACTGCTAATGCAGAAGGACATTGGGAAAGAAGTGATAAATATTTTTAGTAATATTAAAAGTGAACACCCAGGGCTCTGAGAAAATATTTTGCCTTGAGGTGCATGCAAGTACTAATGTTGCTGTTAAACACTTCACTCAAATTGGAGCAAATGGCCTTTCATGAATTGCAAATAGAATCCTTGCAGGAACCCTTCTCTTATACTCCTCTTTCAGGAGCAGCAGGTGTCCATGGGGTGGACACTGATCTCCTGCTGCTGCCCTACATCCATGGCAGTACTGTACCAAACACAATGGAAACATTTCCTTATAAATCAGAAAATTACATGCCAAGCCCCACCGCATGCTCAGGCATTTGTGCCCACACACTCAGCACTGCTGGATCCATAGAATTGTGTCCTGCTAAAAACAGTTTAAGAGTCAGTCTTTTGGGAATCCCACAACCACCAAGGGATTTCCTGTTCATTTTGTACCCAGTTTCAACCAACAGCCAGAAATTTCCAAATGCATTCATTCATTTGGATGGCAGTCACAAAGCTCTGGTCAATACAGAGGTTGGTGCATAAGCTTCAATGGACAGACATTTCACCTTGACCTGTGCACACCAAATCCTTCATGCAGGGAGTAAAAAGTGAAAAAATAATGGTAGCTTGGCTCTTGGCTGAGCTTTTATTCAATTTAACCTGTAAATAGACAAAACTACTTGATGAAACAGATACATTAAATTAATGGGCACATTCCACTCTATAACTTTAGTTATTTTCATGCCTACTGTTAGTAAGGCAACTTGATTGTGGGACAAAACTTTACCAGCTGTTTCTATTTTTCTCCCTAAATCTTCAGTCTTCTCTATACTTGTGATATTAAAATCTTTAATTATGCAATTACAGATTTTATTATTATTAACTGCTAACTCATTTTCCAGTGGGAATGATATTGTCTTGGAATAAATTAGAGCTGTGTAGCAATAAAATTCATATCAACAGCATTCCTTCCTATTAAGGATTATGGCTATTCCTGTTGAGAATGATGATTACAAGCAAAAAGAAATTGTACAACTGAAAAGAAGAAATAAAAAGATGACTACAGTTAAGGCAGATCTCAAGAACTGGATTTTTAAATTAGATATTGCTGTGTAAAGTCAGGAAAGTTCCTGAAATAAACAGGAAAAAATTATCACTCTTTCTTCATTTGATTTGTGTCCAAAACAGTCCAGCTGCTGAATATTCTCATCAGGAAATTGTATTAATGCTACCTGATTTCTGGGTGTTTCACAATACAAAACACACTGAGATGTGATCACATTTTAATGATTCAAAGTGGTGCCCATTGGCTTTCAGTCTTATCACCTCATAGCTGACACAAAACACCAGTAGTTCTTCTACTTTGACTTACAAACTTGTTACAAAAAAGAAATAAATTTTAAATTCAAATATTAGACCCACCACATATAGTAGTAAAGAAAAAAATCCAGAAAAAAATGGAATGCCACCTTCAGAGCAGGATTTGAACAGCAGCCGAGAAACTAAAAAGAACATATGGAACTAGAAAGAAAAAAACCAAGAATGACAAATGGCTGCTACTTAAAGCTATTTTGTACCTCATGTGAGGCAAAAGAGAAAAAATATACACTACTTAAAAACAGTTCAGAATTCAAACACTTAAAGAAGCCTAAAGTCTTGCTTTGCCTTTTGAATACTCATATTTGCATTCCAAGTACAATATTAATATCATTTTTCTTGATTTTGATATTCAATAGTACCATTTCCACTGGAAAAGGGATGGCATCTCTCTGCAGGAATTTATTTTGCTTTGAGTACTAATTACCTGTAGCCACTTTATGTGGACAGTACCAAGACTGCGTTTTCTTCTGTTGCATGTTCAGCAAAGCACATAGTGCCTGTGCACTGAATGTCCAGGTACAAAAATACCTTTTCCTTTGTAAAATTAGTATTGTCTGTGCACCTTAGTGCTATTTCAATGTGGTAGTAGAGGATGGTAGCTGAGCTGCCCTTGAAACAAGATGATGTTTCTTGTAAATTCATCCAAGAGTCAAAGTTTTAATAGATTAATTAAACTTGTCAAACTCTTTAAAAGCATTTTTCCCCAAAGAAATTTATCACCTATGAAGTAATGAGCTAAAGTGCAATAGCTAATTACCTGCAGAACATCAGAAGTACAGAGCCTTTCACTGTAGGGTTACCCTGTTGCATTAGCCTATGAATCTGAAAAATAACCCATCATAATGTAGGAGATGCATTAAGGAGATATCTTAAAATAAGGCTTCATAATACTCCTCCAAAAAGAGTCATAGTGTAAGTTTTAGAGAAACTAAACTTCCAATAGTACAACCATGTCTAATTTCATTTAATCTATGTTTTTTTGCCCATAAGCATCATTCTTTGATGACCTTCAAGTTTGTCTACATACAGAATTGCAAATTTTATGTGCACATCTCCTGTACTTGGTTCCAGCTTTAGATCCCTGTGAGGAACTACAAGACATTTGATTTCTGAACATATTCATTGCTACTTCTGCTTTTTACCTCCTTCTGTAAAAAAAACTTAATCAATGGAAATCAGGACATAGTCAGACTACATGCTTGGGGTACGTTTGAGCTAAAAACTTTCCCCCTCACACACAAAAAAACCACCAAACCAGAAAACGTCCAAAACTGAAAAATTGCCTAAAAAAACTAACCAAAAAAAAAAAATAAAAAAAAAATCCCAAACCCAGTGGTCTTATTGGCTGAGTAAACACTTTTAAACCAATCACTCTATTTCAGTGATTGGTATAGTCCACACTGTTGGGATGTCTTCATGGAATACACACCTAAACTTTCCTCTCATAAAGTCATTTAGGATTTTCACACGTTTAAGGCATCAATAGGTTTAAAGGCAAAAGAATACAAAAAGTGCATCTTATTACTGAGTTGGGTTGAAGAAAAAAATCAAGGATTATATACTAAGATGACCTTTCTCTCCCATTAAATGTAGCATTACACAAAGTGTTTGTCTTACAGGAATGGCATTATAAGAACATCTGACATGTTTCATATTTTTTTGACAAATTAACATTCAAATGAAAAATATATTAACAACTTTATTAACTTCATATTTAGTAACTGTGTCAAAAGTGCTTTTTTTCTCTCAGATATATTTTAGGGATTCTCAAGTTATTCATGCAACTGATACACATTCCATGTGGTCTAATAATAAAAAAATTGTTCCTGAAGCTGCTGCTTCATTTTTGATATCTCCCTATAGTTCTGATTTCACTAGTACCAAGCTATTGCCAAGAAAAATATTAAATTTTAATACAAACTTCTGCTATTCATTGTAAAATATACTTGTGGGAGATACACATTTCAGTTAACAATATTTTACCCACTATCCTCTGCACAAAATAATTGTTTGAAAACCACATTCTCTTAGAATTCCATTCAGATCTACTGATACTTCCTTGAGTGATGTTATTAGTATCCTTTGTATTTTTCCATCCTATGAGTTTATTCATGCTTTGTTATGTAGTAACAAGTTTTTTGCATTACTTAAGCTCTGAACTATTTTTAACAGAAAAAAATCCTTTAAAATTGCTTCTTTAGGAGGCTAGAATATGCTTGTTGTCAATAGCAAGCAAAAAAAAAAAGCAAACAAAAAAAAAACCCACAGATTTTATTGCTGAACAAGTTTTAAATGCAGCAGGTTAAAGTTCTAATATCAACACTGAGGAGCCACATGCTTAATTAAAAGTGTAATTTCATGCAATGTAATTTACTGCAAACATTTAGCAGATGAAGTTTCCTGGTCTAGTCCCAAACCAAGATGGAAGCAGTAGTGCCTAAAGCAAGCAGGAACACCAGCATTTCACAAGAAAAGCACAACTGCTGCACACAACTGCAGTAACTAGGAGAATGATGTCTTTGTATTTATTTTTTTTGAAGATTATCTTATCCAAACATCCCCAGAGAAAGAGGAATTTTGTGCAACCAGAAAATCAGCCCAAAGACAAGCTACAATATAAATGGGAAGCAAAGGGAAAGCAGCAAGTATAGAACTGAAGTGGTTAAAATCAAAGATACATAATCTTAAGATCAATACAAAAGGGACAATGGATGGATGATATTGGAGTAGTCTCACAGTTAAGATCAGTAATTTAGGTGGCTACAAATGGCTGAGGCTGTAGTGTATCCCCCAGGTATGCAATGTAATAAAATCAGCTATGAACAAACTGTATCTTGAATTGCAAACTCTTCCAAGTCAGCCACATTCGTCTACCTGCTGAGTAAAGAGCTCTTCCCTGCAAAAGCTACAATTTTTTTTGTATGGCATTCATCAGAAATGTGTGTGTTGCACAGGGTAACTTCTTTCCATGTAGGTTCCTGTTCTGAGTGGCTATCAGTCTGGCTTTTTAGCAGCAGCAGATTTAAACTGCTGATCCAGAAGCAATTCCATCTATTTCTCCAGAGCCTTCTACTAATGCCCCTCACCTATTTTACATACACACTCTGTGACCAAGAAGAATCCCACAAACTTGCTTTTAATTTAATTTTTCTCTTTCAAGCTCCAGGCCACACAAAAACTTTCAGATGCAGTAACTTCTTCCCTACCTTTTTCCTATAGAAATCAATGTAGGAGTTTAGAGTAGCTGCCAGACCAGGTATTTCTATCATCAAGATAAAGTAGAATTACACATGTTAAGGACAGTTAAGGAAGATAAAGAAGGGAGGTGGAGTAGGGAGCAAATAACTTATCAGTCAGCTTTCTGAGATCAGGCAACAAAGTCCACAGAGTAAAGTAAATGTGAAGTAAACATGGGCTGAAATCGTGGAGCTGTTGGCAATGCCATTCCTCAGGGTATGTGTGAAAGACTCAACTTCTGATTATACAAAAGACCTTGAAGAGATTTGGTTTATACAACTTCAGGTTGTTGCTGACATATCAGAAATACCACTGGAAATAAAAAGGAAAACAAAAACAAAAAAGCATGAAAAACCTATTCAAAAGCCACAACTCATCACAAACTGCTGCCACAGACAAAATTCAATCAAGTTTATACCCAAGAATTAAAATCAGAGTTTCCAGCAAGAAACTAAGAAATTTTTCTTTTACATACAACAGCTTATTCTTTTGCCTTTCAAGACTTTTTTTCCTTCTTCTTGCTATTGAGGCAAAGAAGGGTCTTGGTATGCTGTTTATAGGAGAACAAAATTTGAATGGAGCACAAGTATGTACCTTCACTCTGCTTTAATTAAAGGGATTCTCTAAGTGACTTGTTTTTTTTCCTTTTTCTAATCTCTTCTTACAAAGAATGAACAGAAGTATTTTTTTTCAGCCATATCTGGAAAGTACATGGTCATTTCTGCATTTGTAAAATGGATTTCAAGGTCTGTCCTGCTTTTACAAGGCAAGAGTCTAATGGGAGAGAGAAGGAGGTCAGGAAATAGCTGTGCTTTTCCACACAAGTCTACAGAGACCTGATCTGGCCTCAGCATTCAGATCTCCAACTGCACAGAGATTCACCCTTATCAGCATTTCTTGCAGACAATCAAATTCAAATCACCTTTTGTAATTACATTTTGAAATACAGTAACCTACTTTCTTTCTTTCTTTCTCCCCTCCTGCCGCCACACCGAGTTGCCAATGTGAGCACTTCCTTTATTGAGAGTTTGGGAATTTTACTCATTCATAGCTATCAAATCCCTGACACTTGGCTATCCTTATGGACAGGAACTGCTCCAAGCAGTGTCATTTAGAATCAAAAAGAAAATTGTGTGCCCAGCTGTGGAAGTTCTGCCTGTAGCCACCCACCCTTGTATTTACTTTGTGTACACATAGCAAACACAATTTCACAGGGAATTTTGCAGGATACTATTTCACCATTTCCAATAAAACCTCAAAGTTATTCTACTTCTTCTCTACAACACCTGACATGTCTCTTCCTCCTGAACAGCAAATTAATCTCATTAATGTGATGAAAATTACAAGGATGATACGTGTACTTGACATGAACAAGGGCAACCAATAGAACCCAGAGAATATGCAGCAGCTGGGATGTGCATAGCTTTATAACACTCTATTTTATAAACCTTCTGCAAAAGAATATGCAGTATTATGCACTAATATAAGTGTATTTTGCAGCTAGGTGTACATTGAGCAAATACATAAAGCCAATTTGTCAAATTATTTACCAAAAATACCAGCCCAAACACAAATTTTTGTTTTAGTTTTTCAGTATTCGGTTATACAAGAGTAATTTTATTTAAGCCTCTACACCTAAATTTGAGTATTTAAGTCTACAAAGTTCAAGATTTTTATTTAACTTTTCAACTCAATTCTAAAAAACTCTAGAATGACATTTCACAAGGGTATATATAGGGATAGGACAAGGGGGAAGGGCATTAAGCTGAAGGAGGGTAGGTTTAATTCAGCTGTTAGACATTGCATGCTGTGTGGGTGGTGCAGCACTGGAAGAGGTTGCCCAGAGAAGTTGTGGACTCATTTCCCAAAGTGTTCAAAGCCAGGTTGGATGGGGCTCTGACAACCTGGTCTAGTGGAAGGTGCCTGTGCTCATGGCACAGGGTTTTTGGAACTAGATGAGCTTTAAGGTCCATTCCAACCCAGACCAGCCCATGATTCTATGAAAATGGGTTAGGAGATCCTAACTTTAATTCCTGCCTCAGAGATAACTTTCCTATGGAAACCAAGAAGTAATTTTTAAGCAGCAAGCAGAAGTCACACCCATTTACTGAAACTGCCTTGCCTATCACCTGCTCTCTATGAAGTTGATCATCACATAACCATTACTCTGTAAAACACTTATAAACTAGCAAAAACCCCTTCAAAACAATAAAAGACATGCAGATTTTTCCTGTTATGGATGGGAAGACTTCTAACACTTTATTCATTATACTACCTATAAGCTGTATACTAGATTATTAATGTTCTTGTAATTCACAATATAACATATGCAACGAATATAATTTTGTGATTATTATTTTATATATTATATAGTATAATTATGCAATATAGATTTCTACTTCATACACATTTGTTGGGATTTGTTGTAAATAAATGCAAGCATTTACATGCCAAAAAATTAAAAGTACTGATCAAAACACACCAGTCACAACAAAAGAGAAAGTTAATAGCCCCAAGTGGAAAGAAGTCCTTTCTAAGAGCAGCAACTGAGTGAGGAAAAGACTGTTTTCTAGGATGCCTGTCACCAGGATTTGTTATAATTTAAATACCTGCTCTAACACTCAGTGTTTTGTGCTACATTTAACAAGATTGAGTGATCATACAATCTTTCATCTCAACTCTTTATTGGAAATCTCACGACAAGCCTCTTTCTTGCCAAAACATTGTCCCATGGTTCATGCATGATGCTAATTCTAGGTGAATGAATAAATCTGTTTACCTAGGCATAACAGCAAAATTGCTGTTCATCAACTAAAGGATTCCCCAAGGAACACCTTTATTTTTTTTCCTGGACTTCCAGCACTTTTCTGAACAGTTGCAACTCTGCACCAAAAGCCTGGATTATGAAGTTCTAAGACAGACATCCTGACTCTTTGATAGAATGCACAGGATTGGAAATATTGCAAGCTTTACAGTAAAGGAGCAAAAAAACCAAAGCACCTTATAAAAGATTCTATAAATATTAATTAGAAAACAATTTTTATTTTTAAAACTTTTCTAAATGAAGACTGGCAAGTGGAAAGACTGGCAATTCAAGTGGACTGAACCCAGGGAGTTTCAGAGCACAGCTGAATGATGCACTACTAAATGTGAGAATAATACAATCCTCCCCACATGTGGATGTGTGCCAACTCCTAAGTTACACCAAGAAGCAGCATAGGTGGGAATAGTATTTCATTTTTCAGTTTCTCATGCCTACAGAAAAGAAATTCTACAACTATGACACCAGGAAGTAATTAATCACTTTTAGTGTGTCTTTAGCTAATACATCTTCTAAACCAGTTTCTACCCAAAAGCACTAAAGCCCTGCCTTGGCTGCATCTACACTCACAGTGACAAACAGGGATCTTTAGTTTCTAACCTGGATACAAGAATTTTCAAGTCTAGTCTCTTGCTGGATATTACATTCTGGTTTTTTTAAATTTATTTTTATGCCAATATGTTTAAAGGTTCAGATTAATTATTAGGTTACACAGGAGAAGCCACATTGAAGTCTTTGGAAAAAGCAACACTGACAATCAGCATCCACCAGGGAGTTTGTCAGCATACTTCAATGTGGACATGAGTGGCAGATAAATGATAGTTAAATGTCTTTCACACTCCCAACAAAAGTGACACTAGGAGCTGAGCTAAGTAACTATTTTGTTTTGTGGAGTAAAAGCAGGGTAAATACTATGCTGTGCTCTCTGAAGATAAAATACAGGTTAGTGTAAGCCCTCTTCAGCTGATCTCATCTTAGACTTTGATTCTAACACAAGACTCCCTTTTTTCAGGATTGAGCCTAAACTAATGTATTGAAAAACTTGTCCAGGTCAGCAAGCTGTTATCAGTGCTTTAAAAGTCAGTTCACCTAACCACTTTTTAATGAAGGCAAAGTGCATTTAAACTTGGATATCAGGCATTCAAGAGCAATTGCCTAATCCATAATAATTAATTTATTTGGGGTGCATTTTCAGTATAAATATCTGAAAAATAGGTTCCAGACGCTGGTGGAATATTCACTTGCTGTACAAAGGGACACCACAAGAATTCAGAAAAAAAAACCCAAATAGTCTGATGATTTTAGCTGTCTGTTTAGGAGACAGATCCTATTCCTAGTGAGCATGCTCATTTCCAGACTACTGCAAAAAGGGCAATGACACAGCAGCTCCTCAGGCTTAAATTTATTCATGTTCCAAGCATAAATTTAGTTAAAACCCAGACCATTTTACATCTACTACAGTTTAGACCACACCTTTTCATAGTCAGTCTGGCTTAAATAAATAAAAAAAAATTTAACAAAACACAAAAACAGGGATTTTTGTTGCTGTTCTTGTGCATTTTGAGCTTTTTTTGCTGGTGGGATTTTTTTTTTTGCTTTTGTGTTTGGGCTTTTTGGATTTGGGGCTTGTCTTCTTTCCAATTGTATGCTAGATTTCTGAATCCATCTTCACACACCTACCAACTAGAACAAAACAAAGCTCCGAAAACAGTGAAAGAAAAATTTAGAAGCAGCTATATCAGAAATAGCTGTGGCTGGTGTTCTGGTTTCATTTGGATAAATTCTTTTTCTGAAAAACAGGCATGGCACTAGGATGCATCCTGTTATTTTCAGTTTTTTCTGCAATCTGAGCAGACCTCCTGGTATCACTCATTTGCCAGGTTATAAACCTCTAGGTTCTTTTAACATGTTTCCTGCTAACATCTTGGAGAACTCTTCAAAGTCAGTTTTTTTTCCAAGTTATTTTTTCCATCCTTTACTATTATATTTTTTAATTAAATGAATTCTATTAATCAGAGCTACAAAGTGTTCTTTGAAGAGTTTTATGACCTCTTCAATCATGAAATTATGTTCTTCATTTAACAGCAAGGTTTCTCCCAATAGTCTTGCATTTTTATATTATTCTTACTGTTTAAGTGTTTGTTAAACAATGTTTGCAGCCTATGTCCTCAAAATTTATCTCAACAGCTAGTGCCTAGGCTGCATCAGTTGTGCTGTGCTTTTCTAGAAAACCTTTATTCTTTTTATAGCTTGAGGACCTAGGATGGAGAAGGCTGAACATATGATTTTCCCTGCATCAAATCATCCATAACCCCAAACCCAAGAACTTTATGCAAATCTCTGTGGTACAAGAAACAATTCCTCTGAACACCTTGCAACAGACCATTTCCCTGGGGTCTGTTTCAGAAAGCAAATCAAAACTTTTTTCCATGTCTCTAAAAGTCACCTTGAGCAGAGCTCAAGCTGGATAATAACATCCCCCTCTATTACCTGCTGCTCCTCCACTTGTCTTTAGCCCCTGCTGCCACCTGCCTCTGCCAATACTCCACTGAGATTTTGACTCTTGCCATTTTTTTCCCTTTTCCTACACATAGGTCTTGACTTTTAAGACACTTGCTTAATTTTGTAAGGCACTTCACATTTGATCTGGAAAACAGTGGCACTTAAGGGTTTATTTACTTGGGGTTGAGTTTTTGTGGCTTTTAAAACTGGTTTGTTTTTTTTTTTTTTGTTTTCTGTGAGGTTTTTCTGGGAGGGTTTTTTGGTGGGGTTTTGTTGTTAGTATTTGTGCTTGGGTTTTTAGCAGGTTAAGACAAAACAGAATATTTCACCTGAGGCCTCAGGTCCAGAAAAGCACAACAGCTCCTGCCATCCATATGGATCCACCTGTCTAAACCAGCCACAGAGGCTGTTCCCAGCTCTTCCTGATGCACAGGTGTTGGAATCAAAACAATCCAAGCCCCATTTCTGTGACACAATTACCTCAAGAATTATTTCCCATTTGATTTTCAAACAAGAGACACATTAAGGGACAGATAGTAAAACATAGTATGGTATCTTCACCTGGCTCAATTTTAAATTTGGAATCTACAGAGAGCTAAGAATGAAATTTAGATGTGAAAATACCTATCTCAGAAAACAAAAGGGTTTGTGAACTCCTGAAGACAGAAAACCCACTGAATATAAGGTATTTAAAAACATTATTCACTTTATAAGACTACATTTGGAAGTAAAATTCAAAATGTAAGGAAAGCACTAAACAGAATATGTCAAAAATCAAGCTAAAACATTTTAAAACTTCAGATATATTCTTTTTATTTACTTGAACCGTTTCCAAGTACCAAATGTTTGACAAACTTCATTAAGCTTCACTATCCCTAAATTTAAAACTGAGCTCACCCTAGAAATCCTTACAAATTCTTCCAACTTCAAAAAAAAACTTCTATCTTTCATGAGGAACTTTTCAAGAGGGAGGAATCTTGCACCAAGACATTCTGGGATGAGTCAGAAGGGAGTCACCCTGCACCTCAAATGACAACTCACTTTTCCTTCACCAAGGCTGAAATAACACTTATCTGATGGAGCAGCATGCACCACTCTGCCTCAGTCTGTCAGGTCTGAAAAAATTACCTTCAAATAGATTTTTACATTCATTTTACATTCTGAAATACTGCAAGTTGTTTTGGTAATTGAAAGATTCCAACTCAGTTAATATCAACTTAGATTTGAGTAATGTTTTTAATATAATTTCAGAATCACATGCTATTGTTTTTTTTTGTAAGGACCTAATAAATTTTACTAATTTTTAGTTTTTAAAGTTGCTCAGTTTCCCAAGAATACTACCTTTTTTGATGTCTTTATCCCAGCACCCTGACACCAAGCACTTAAATGCAAAGAAGAAATTGTGCTCCCTGAAACAAGTAAATCTAAACCCTGTGAGAATGAGATCTTCATCTTCTGCACAATTTACTTGTAATGTGAAAAATGCAATAAGAATAAGCAAAATTATTTATATCAAGTCGAGCTAGAACTGACTTCAAATGACAGAAAAACACCATAAATAATATTTAACAGCAAAAAGTCTATTCCTTTCTTTTTGAAGTACTAAATTATGAAGGCAAAGGTCTTGGTTTAAGAAAATTTAAGGGGGATACTCTAAAATGAGTTACCTACAGCTTAGTTTAACCAAACCCTTTCTACTAATAAGGAAAGAAACCAAATAGAAGTAGTGATAAGCAAAAAAATAAGTTTGCAAAAACAAAAAAAAACCAAAAAACCCCATAGAAATAGTAACGGGGGGGGAAAAAAAAGTAAATAATTGTTAGATACAAAACTGTTAAATATTCCCTGGGAAAAAAGGGGGAAATGGTGGAATAAGCTAAGTTACTCTGTCAAGGGCTAGAATTCCACTCACTCTGCCCCCAGTTCCATTTTCTGGCTCGTATGGAGATATCAGCAATATGGGGCACAGATTGATATGGAATGCAACATCATTTTGGGGGCACCCAGGCTGGCAAAGACCCCCAGGCCCATGCCTGCTGTGGCATTGTGTCCATAGAGCCTGTTCCCAAAAAGTGATCTGCTGTTTCCAGACGCGGAGGAACGCGCACTGAGCTTGGCAATGACGAGCGATGACACCGCGCCAGTTTAGCCGTGCTGGTGGGACACATCATCCCTCCAGCTGCCTTTCTTTGCCACCCTCCTGCAAGAGGCTCCTCGCCCACAGCACCAGCCAGGGGAAGAGAGCAGGCTGCCCACGCACGGTGCCAAAGCTGGGGCTGCTGCCAGCGCCAAAATCCCGAAGCTGAGGATCCACATCCCATTAGAGGCTGGGGGTGCTGAGCTGTCCCTGTCAGCACTGCTGGTGTGGCTTCTCCACCCTGTGCATCAGCTGCCTGCTGACAGCTTGCAAGGGCAAGCAAGACAAGCTTCAGCACGTCTTCCACCCGCAGACCTTCTCCACAAACAGCAATCGAGAACTTTCTGTTTCTGTGAACATCCTTCTGCTAAACGCTTATTTTTGTAGCTGGTCACATAAAAAAAAAAGAGGAATTTTAAGGCTAGTAACTTTTTAGTATACATTAGCATTTATGTGAATATTTCTTTAGCACCACACAAAGCCTAATGACATCAGAGCTAATCAAATCTGAGGTTGTTACCCTCAAAACCCCAGTCGTCTTCCTCTATTATATTATACTATGCAATACTATAACTATGATATAGCACATGCTACTACAAACCTGTATCTGATAAAAAGAAGCATCTGTAAATATATTATAACTTTCTTTGTGGTTTTTTAATGCAAACTAAAATGCAAGTTTTTCCATCATACTTAAATTTTAAACACCTCTGTCACTTTTCCTGCTCAAATAGATTTTATTAAACTGGAGCAAGGTCAGCTACTGCATGAAATATGAAGTTGAGCTTGCTCTAAAATAATATTTGTCACAAAAAGGAAACTTGAATGAAGACTTTACAAGATGATTTTGTCAGATATGTATGTGATATTAAAGAAGCACTGTAGTATATATTAATTAGTGACTGTTAAACAACAAACAGATTTAGTCACTCCAGTTTTGCACGTGAGTTTTTCAATAACTTTCCTCCTGAATGACCTGTGGTACCTGCCCTGACCCCTACAAACACAAATTATACCAATAGCAGAGCAATGACTATGAGCTACATGGCTACTTGTTTATTGTCCTTAACTATTCACAAATGCAGTAATGGCATGGAAACATCAAAAGGGAATAATACAGACATTTCATAAATATCTGATTTTTGTCTCTTCCTGGAAGAGCAGATTTGTAGATCAGTTTTTAATAAGACATTGTATCTAGTTGATTGGATCCTTCAAGCAGCCAAGAGACTGTAGCTGCAAGAGATTCCCCTGAAGCTCATTTTGAAATTGAAAATAGTTACTAGAGAATTGAAACAATATCATGGGGCTGAGAGAGATTTATCTATTATCTGCAAAGGATGCAGTCTTAAGTAGACCTTTATTTATTTCCCATCAGTCACATTGCTTTATCACTCTGAGAGATGCAGAATAAACTTCTTTTTAAAAATCTCAGTCTCCCACCCACCAACTACGCTTTCAAGAAAGCAGTCTAGTACATACATACTTATCTATCAAATTGTAAAAAATGCATTGTTCTTGTCTAGCAAGTTTGAGACTAACTAGTCTCAAATTCTCATTTGGAGATGGGAGGATGGGTTTTTCCTGCTGTTCATACAGAGATGGGACTGAGAAATGTACCACAAGTAACTAAAAAAGTTTTACCACGAAGTGAAATCAGATCTGCTAATAGACAGGGAGAGGAAGGCACAACTGCCTTTTTCCAGGCTGTGATTCCTTGGCACAGGCACAGGCAGGCTCCCAGCCACCACTGTGATCCTGCTTTCTGTCCCTGGCACTTTTCTGTCAGGAGCTCTTTGAGTCTGCTAAGCCAAGCTACTGACACAAAACTATAAGTTCAAGTTTGCTTTCTCTCTCTCAGTGAACTGAAATGGCTTATTCAGGGTGAAAGGACAGAGTGAAAGGAGCAGAGGCTGCATTAAAGGCCAATGTTTATTCTTGGCTTGTGCCATTTGTGGGTGATGGTCACATCCTAAGCAAGCACAGATAGTGAGGGGTGACAGGATGGGAGAAGTCCATGGCACAGCACACATGACAATGTACCCAACATTGCTGCTCTTCAGACATGCTTTTGCTTCAGATTTCTTGTTTCATTGTCTTATTTTCTTTAAAATAATAATAAAAAAAATAAAAAGAAAACAAAATGTTTAGGTTCAAAAACTTCAGCAGTTCACTTTGTATCAGAATATGACCTAATCTGGCACAGCTCAATAGATTTTTAAATAGAATGTAGCTAAGAGTAAGTAGATGGTTCAAGAGGTTACTATTAATGTATCCTGGATTTTTTAAAATTTTATCTTACTGTAGGTGTCCTTTGCTTCCAGTACTGGTTGAAATTTTGCTAGGCATGAGGAAAGAGAAAAGAAGAAAGACCTAAAATAAATTAGTTAAAAAGCATAGATGTCACTCCCCCACAGACTTTAGGGACATTGTGTCCAACACAACTCCCTACAGAGAGGTTGGTGATAAATTCACATATATTGCATTTATGATGTATCCACACAGAGCACACTTCCTTCACCTCCAGTACTAAAAGGATTACTGATCTGTAGGAAAGGTTATTTTGGAAAACCTCAAAAAGGCTGTGCTGCTTTTGACTCCTACCACAACTTCTGCTTGCAAACACTCAGGGTTACTGCATGGCATCCCAAATAGAAATCCCTAAAGGCTCAAAACAAATGCATTTGGGGCACCCCTGCAATAACACATCCAGCCATGCTCTGCAGCCCCATGCAGCATCTCTCCTGTCCCCTGCACTAAAGATCCCTGACCCCAGGCACAGGAGCTCCAGCCCTGCTGGCCACAGGACAGCTGTGCCATCCCCCAGAAATCCTCAGGCATCTCTGGGAAAGCATCCCATGGTTTGGTTTGGAAAGGATCTTAAGCTCATCATTCCAACCCCACTGTTCCAAGGACAGGGACACCTTCCACTAGATCTGGTTACCCAGAGCTACATCAGCCTCACCTTGAACACCTCCAGCAATAGGGCCTGGACCAAATCATGCCATGGATCATCCTGACAGTTAATAAAGTGATCAAATCAAATGCTACTTCTCAAACTATGCTTAAACCACATTTTTTGCTAAGACAGACATGTCTTGGTGCCTGCATACTAACAGCAAATTCCATTTTGGCAAGCTAAGTTTGAGGTTTTGTTTTTTTTTCTTCCTGCTCCTCCTCTTAAAATTTAAGAATTCTTTTCCACATTTTAGCCATTTTCAAGCCCTGACATTAAAAGGCAGAGCTATCCCAGACATATACAACTAAAGAACATCCAGTTAAGTTCCCTCCATATTTTATTTAATTCATTGCAGGAGAGTACGATTCAGGAAGGGCAGGGAAAACAACAGGGCTCAATCTGGTGCTTTTATCTGCAGCATAATCAAGGTTTTTATGGTACACAGGAGTGAAAAGCACTAATGTCTCACCTAAACACACCTACAGCACTCAGCAGTAAGCTCAGGAGCTGATGCACTGGGTGAATTCTATTGCCAGCAGTTAAAAGCACACCAACAGCTACTTTCAAGTAGGTACTTTGAAGAAACACACTTGGGTCTCTCAACGATTGTTGGCTTTGATTTCCTGCTAGACACAGCCATAACTCCCCTGTGCTTAGCAGATCTGATCTATGAAAATCCTAGAGCTTCCTTTGCTGAAAACTGAGATCAATGTAAAACTACCACTTGTGGAGGTGGTTGCACTACAGATAATTGTAGAGGATAAACCAACAGATCCAAAGGGAATTAAATACAAGTATTTTACTAAAATGAGTAGACAGAAAAGTTATCACTGGGCTACAGGGGGAAAGTCATTAGGAATTTTTAATCTTAAATATTTACCCTCCCACTGTATTAAAGCTATCATTTATGGGCTTTGAGAAATTCCCTATTCTTAAACAAATTTGATATTTTTCTTTTGATACCATCAACATACTCTAGGAATATTAATACACTGTTTGGAAAAATAATTTAAAATTGTGGGGAAAAAACAGAAGAAGATTAAGACTGTCAATTCTGGTACCAGGTGTCCTATCAAAAGGTATCATTTTCTTGCTGGCCATGTCCAAGGGCAGCTCCATGCTAAAACTCAACCTCCCCCCGACATGACTCAGCCCAACATCTTTTCCCTCATCAGGCTTATCCTTATCACCATCAATAATAATTTTCTGCACAGCAGAAGCATCACTAGGCTTGTAATCACTGCCAGGCTCCTCTGGCAGAAAAATCACTCTCTGACTCTAACAGCTTTAGAGAGGCTCTGACAAATATGGCAGTGATATGTTGACAACCATTTTGAAATGTAATGAGCTTGTTATGGACACGCACTAAAAGAAAAAGCCATTTACTTTTCTGCTTTAAAAACATTTCTTTTTACATAAATATTATTTCTAGTTGTCAGGTTTTTTAAAAACAGGGCTTTCCATCTTTAGCAGAGGAAAGTAGTTACAGAAAATGATGGAATATGTTAGTAGAGTATCACAAAAAATGCATCTAGAAATAAATTATTTTGGTTACTGCACTGCAGGGTCCAGGCACTGCCTGGATACAGGAGCCAGTACAGATTCAGAAGGAAACTGAGGAGCATCATAGGCTACAACAGTCACTGTTTCTTTGCATATTTCAGACAGAAGAGGCAAAATAAAAAGACTTCTATCACCCAGTTGAGATATGTGCCACTACAACATTTTCAGAGTTTGGGAAGAAACACATATCAGGTTATGAATCCTGCATCTCCCTCCATATTTTGGCTAAAAATCCCCAAAACCTGACATCTCTTCTGAACGAAGTAAAAGAAAATTATAATACTTTGCTGAGGCATAAGATTTTATTCTGTTCTGTATGTTGAACATTTAACAACACCAACCATGAGCGCCTACCACCAAAGCCCTTCAGTAACACCACAAGTAATTATTTCTGATTTACCACAGTAGGCATGTCTTTGCTGAGCACAGCAGAGTGTAGCTGGTTTTGGAGAATAATCACTGGGATAGTTATGGGCTTAGGCAGTGCAAAAACTCTGTAAAAACCTGGGAAGAATCAAGTACGAAGGGTCCAGAGCTATAACTACAGCAAAATTCATCTACATAGCCAAACACAAGAAAACAAAGTATCTTTGCATTTATGTGTATTTTGAATAGAAGGCAATCTACTACCATATATAACTTCTCTTGCAAAATGTTGAGAAAAACAGATTTCCAAGTTCTCCAAACATACTCAACCTGTACAACAACAAGCTTACCTAAAGATGACCTGAAGATTCTTTCACAAAAACTACAAATTATTCTTAAATTCTATTTTCTCTAATTTCAAAGATACAACTAACTCCAGGCCAGACAGTTATTTTTTCCTATTTTCTCTTTCTTCTCCCTTCTTAAATTTTTGGTATCCCAGTGGAAATAGTATTGAACATCCAGAAACTCATTATAGCACAATTAAAAAACACTTTGATTACCTATTTCTCGCCATATGTTCAAGTAATTACAATCAGTGTTAAAATCTTGTAATTATAGTTTGCAAAAAATTAACTGTATGACAGACACTTCTTTGCCTCATATTTTAGTAATGCTAGTTATTAATTATTTGCACTTTTGCAATGCCTAAAGGCTGTTTCAGCAGGAAAATACATTTAGTAAAAACACAGACCATGAGGGATCTCTTTTAAAAACTGGGCTGTATTTTTCTTAAATCCATCTCATCTAAGATCAGAGATATCAAGTTGTACAATTAGCATAAAGCATTAGTGAAGGGTAAAGTTAGAGTCTAATATTTCCATGCTTTGCCACATTTAGTTTGAATTAATTCTCAATTCTCTGACTTTAATACATGAAACATTAGAAAGACTTAGACCCTTAAGGCTACTTAAACTGCTACATTTCCCTCCCGGCTCATAACTCTGTTGGGATCTTTTCTTCAAATTAAAGAAAAATGTCTGTCTTCTGCATACATTTCCACATTTTTTATTTTGCTTCTTTAAATTCATGTTATATTTTGTAGGAGCTATAATAAATAGGGGGGTAAAAACTCAATTTCCCGAATTTGTACCACTTTGAAGTCTAAAGAAGCTTCACCTATTCATTTATATAGCACTAGTCTACGCCATATCAACAATTATTTATTATTCCATAAATAAATGAATTAACCTTCACAGATTCCCTAGCAGAATCAAGAACTCACGTATCTTTTTGCACTTAAAGAGCAATTTAAAGAATCTTTATTGAAGATACAGTGACCATTGTGAAGTAAGTTTGTTTCTAGTGATCAGACTTTTTGCAGAGAAATCCTCATGACATCTGGATTCATGTTTCAGTATCTTTGTTTCGTACAGATGTTTTTAGCTGGTAATTTGTTGTGGTAGATGACACACTTTTAGGAGCAACATAACACAAAATTATGTCCTCAGAGTTTCTGATTTTTATCATAGGTAAATTGTTCCAGAGAATGAAATCCTTTCTATTATGTCTGACACTTCTTTCCTAATTCTCATCTAAAATTTCTACAGTCTCTGCATTCCCCCCCTGCCCCATTACTGGGTTACAAGGGAGTGGTGGTGGTGGTTTTAGTCTTAAACGGCAAATATCCAGGAAGAAGTTTCTCTTAATTATTTTCTGATATAACAACTTATTCTGTATTATTTAACCAATTTAATTAATTATTTAAATCATCATAACACAAATGCATAAGAAGGCAATAGCAAAAGTTGCCACAATACCTCTGCATGGACCTGATGGAATTTCTACACACTCCAAAAACTGAAGTTGCATTTTCTAATCTGCTTAGTCTTAGAAAATTGTTTCCTACACATTGACCACATACTAACATATTCTTGAACACTCTTCTGCTATTTTTCACCACATTTCTAGCAGACATGCTCTTAAAGGTGCACATTTACATATGTGAATGTACATAGATAAGGAGGTCCAATCACAACAGAAAGGATGATTGCTTCAAAAATAAAACTTCTAAGTTTTCCATTCTGAAATGAAGTTGACTAAAGGAAGATGAACTCATTGAACTTCCCAGCACCTTGAAAGACACATTACCACCAAAACCTGTTCTTAATGATGTATGATAATTTTTAGTCATGACCTGATTCTGTAATCCTCTTGAACTCACAGCAGTCTTGGGAACTTTCCAGGTTTCATAAAAGGATCCCTTGAAAACTGTTTAAAAATTGAAGATCATCGACTAAAATTTAAATTCTGCCCTACATATCCCATTATCTATGCCTGAAGAGGAAATAATCCTTAATAAACACACCTTAAAGACAACAAAGGCAACACACTTAAAAGGCACCAAAAGCATTTAGTGCATTGAGTCCAAGATGCAGAATATATGAGCCTAGTCTTACTGTTACCTTATAATGAACTCCAGTTTCACTGTGAAATTAATAATTATTCACTATACCATGCATTAGGTTTAACGCCTTCACATGCATGAGATTTTTTTTAAAGTATTTGTTTATTAGGTCTAATTTCATTTGCCCTTTGGACTAAGCTTTAGAAGCAGATATGAGTCGCCCAAAATGGGACTCAGGAGGCCCTCCTAAAGCAATAAGCTACTAAAATGAGTACCAAAGAGGAACAGTATTCCAGGGAGGAAGACAGCAATGGTAGGGATATGGTATAGAACAGCACAGCATCTCTGCATGGCTTTACTCTGAGATGACCCCTGTCAGCATGGTCAGCTCCACTGCAGCTCTTGGACTGAAACAATCTACTGGGGCTTCATTTCCTACAGAGAATTTCTCAAGAACCCCAGTGTCTAGGTTTTGACAGATGAAACTCAGTTCCTGAAGTCAAAGACATCTCTGGAAATTCAAGTCTAGCATAAACCTACCACTGCAGCTCCTGGCACTGCAGATGAAATAAAAATAGGGAGCTGCCTGAAGGCCCCTGTCAGATTCCACGTCTGCAGGGCTTGTCACCTTTCAAGAACAGAATCTTTGATGGGGAATACTGATATTTTGTGCTTTTCCATCTTCTAGCCCTAAATAGAACTTGCCCTTCAGATGCTTGGTCCTCATCTTCTCAGACATCAACAGGATGGTTTCTGACCTTTGTAGATGGTTATTGGGTTCTTACATAAGAAAAACTTGCACAAAGTGAGAACAGTGGAGAAAATTTCAAAGTTGTCCTCCACAGCCAATAGCACCCAGGTCACCATTTCAGTGATAACAAAAGGCCAAGATTACCTAAGTAGCTGTGTCAGAATCATCAAATTTGGGTATTACTTTTGTAAAGTTTAGAACATAAAAGGGCTCAGTTTGTTGCAATAAACAATCTTCAGAGCAAGCAAAGAGGTCTGAGTTTGTTCCCCATTGCTACATGGGTTTACTAAAACTGGCACCAATAGGGGAGAAGTAATTATGGATAGGTTAACTGGGGGAAAGACAAAGACAGGAGAACACAAAGATGTTGGAAACGAGAGGGAAAATGATAAGAAACAACAGTGTAAATGCCCCTTGTAATCAGGGTTGTCTGAGGATAAAAGTGACAGCCTTGTGCTCCATCATCCCTACAGATTTAAGGAGCACAATAAACCAAACCTGCAGTTCTGAGAATATCACAGGGGCTGAAGCCATTTCTGCAGCCAGGAGGAGGATGAGCATGGTGAGAGGTGATACTCACCCCTGCAAGCACAGGACGAGCACTCTAGGGGGGCTGATGCAGCATTCTGCTGTCACCCCTAAAGGATCAGTACCCACAGAAACAGCATCATCTTCTCAGTCATTTCTCATACTCTGCTACATCCTGTCCACTTTTATGTCCTATATCTGCTAAAAGTCACACTTCAGGAAGGAGAGTGATATTACTGTAGTTAAAGCTGTTATGCAATCACTATTAAAAAAAGTATAATTAGATTTTCCATTTGATTTCCAGGTTGATTTGACATTCAGAGCATTTTGCTGCTTTGGTTTGTGATGGATTCACAACTATATAGAATTGCCATTCAATGAATGACAGCTTACAGATTCAGCTTCATGATCTTTTATTGGGTTATATAGCCAGGAGCACAGCATGAATTTTATGCAAGATAATGAAGTATCTGGTCTATTAAACAAGATTTCAATTAGGATTTCCAATTTTTTAAGACTACATACTTGAATTTACTTTCAATTTACTTTTTAGTTTACTCTGTAACTATGGCTACTTCTATCTTAAATAGGTTATTCCTACATTTAATGGACAGCACATATGATCTGGATCCTACAGCCTGCATGTTTTTCCTGTTTAAGCATCCATAGATGTGAACAATCTTCTAACTCATTTTGCCAAAGATGAGAGGGATTACTTTGTTGTCTGTTGCAGACACTCCCAGGATGACCCTTTCATTGTGGAGTTAACCTATCTGAATTACCAGCCCATTAAATTAAATGAATTGCCAAAGCTGAATCTGACAAACCTGTACAAAAAGCTATTCATCAAGAGATTTGTAATGCAAGTGAACAATGAGAACTTAAAGCAGCAATATTAAGGTCTGTAAAAGCAGTGTCAATTAGTGCTGTAATATTTCTAATGTCATACTTTTGCAGCTCCTAATAGGGCCATTCATTTAACATGTTCCATAGGACATGGGCTTAACCTGAAAGCTTTATGGCAAACATTGTGGGCTTTGATATAGTTCAGACTTCAATTTTTGCAGTTTGTATTTTCAAAGATTAGCTAATCCTTCTATAAATTGCATGTTCAAATATAGCTTCTTAAGTACATGGGCAGAAAACTCCCACAGCTGAATGATCCTTCAATATCCAGCCATAATACATGTAATTCTCACATAGCTCTGTAGGAATCCAGCAACACATTAACTCTCCTCCTTACTGCCTCTCCCCAGAATGGTTCACTTTGGACAAAGATGTCTTCAAAATCACTTTATTTTGTTTGAAATCTGGAAGCTACAAGCAGATGGAACAGAGCCCACATCTATATTGTTGCTCTTGACTTCTTTTCCTTTCAGATATGGGATGTAGCTCCTCTGTTTACTCTGTTTTACTGCCAGCCTCACCCAAAGACTGTTTCTCAGGTGTCCTCCAGGTGTAGCTCTGAAGTCCTGAGCAGTCACACAGTGCATCCTGTTGGGAGTCAGCCCTGGGATCTTTAGGGTTTGGTCACTGCAACCTTTCCAAAGCCATGGGCAAGGTGATGTTTTCTCATCACAGACACACAGTTCTTGGAAACTCCCACTTTCAACATCAGTGTTCTCAATTTCAGTACTGCTTTCACATGTTTGTGTCCCTCAGGAGACTCAAAGCAGTAGATACCAAATATTAGAGTATAGTTCTAGCTAAAAATGTTAGGCTATAGCACTGAGTGCAAAATCTCATTCCTATTGATAACTCACTCTATCATGGATGTCTCAAAGAGTTTTTTAAGAGGAACTGAACAATAAAATCATCTTGAGTCCTGACCATGCTCTGCATATACCTATGCATGGAAATGATGCTAGTGGCACAAACTACTAATAATTCTCACCCAACTTACTTTAGTAGCAGCAGTCTAAAATTTCTTAGAGGAAATCCAGCACAAGTATCAGTGGCCCTGTCTTAATGCACTTCAAGGATGATACACTGTGTGATTGAGCACAGTGAGGAACAACAGGAGAATATTTAAGATTTAATTAGGACACACTTTCCTTCCTGAGATTAGTTCATTAATCTCTGCATCTCTTCAAAGCTGTCACAACCGGAATTGTCTTCTCAACTGTTTATTTGTTTACAGAACAGAGGGAGATATATAAATAATTTTCTTTTTTCCCTCCTCCCCCTAAGTTGTCCAGAATATTTATAGGTTCTTCTAGATCAGGAAGCATGTCCCATAATCACTGAAAATATGTCAAATAAAATAAAGTCTTCTTATTAATCTTTTGCCTCTACATGCCAGGAAGCTGCTTTGGTAAGCTCAAAATAAAACCAGACAAAAATAAAATGCATTAGTCCATTACTTAAACAACAGAAAATTTTGTTTCAAAACTTCTGAGCATTTCAGTAATATGTTTCATTTTTTTTTTCTTTCGCATTCTGAGAAAGAGAAAACATTTAATTTCATGTAAGAAAAAAGACAAAGGTTCATAAAGAACTTGTGATAACACCCAACAATACAAGTTCCACAAGACTTTTTTTCTCTGCTGGGTTCCCCAAAGACTTAAACATAAGCTAATGGAATGTTTTTGTAAAAGTATTAATAGAAAAAGGTTTTTTTGAAAATCAGTGAAAGCAAACTTCCTCCTTCTATTCATAGTACAGGAAAACTGTGTATTTAAATTTACACTTATTATAATTTTTTTGTCATTCAACTACAATTTGTTTTATTCTATTTCTTCATTTGGTTAGTGAGCAAAAAAGAAACAAATTATTTTTCATTTCAATAAATCAGTTAAAAACTTGCTGACTTTCTGCATAATTTAATATAGAATATTTATAGCTTCAAATGAATTAATCACACAGGCAAATTACAGACATCATTAATCAATTATGCATACCACCACAGGGTGGGCAAACTCAAGACTCCAATCATACAAGATGTCTTCAAGTCTTACTGAAAAGAGCATTAAAACCCACATGCTCAAGTCATATTTGTCACAAAAATCTGAAATTCCTTGAAGTTTACAGTATTTCTCTCCAGTGGAATGAAACAATTTACCCACTTACCTCTAAGCTTTATGGTAATTTCATTTCTAACAAATCTGATCTGTTTGGAGAACGTAAATACAATTAGCTCCACAAGTACAGATTGTTTTGGGGGTTTGGGCACCAGAAGCTTTAGCTGTATATTGGATTAAATGATTATTTCCTTCATCTGCTGCACATTCCAGTGCAATGGTAGTTCTTTGGAGAAAAGTGGGTTTTGTGTCAGAAAAGATTATTTAAGATTCCCAGTGAAGCCAAGAACTCAGGCTTAGTTGTGTATAATTAAAATATTTAGACAAAAGGAAATAATTAAAAGTTTTGTTACGACAACATTAAATTCAAAAGTTACATATGCAATTAAAAGACACTTTGCATCATCACTACACCTACAAGGGCTGTATTCCCCTATATATAATCAGTCAGTTGGGGTCAGCAACTCCCTCTCTTGCTTTATGGTGTTAAAATGTCTCTGTGCCACAGCAATTCATTGCAAAACCTGCAGTGCAGAGGTGGCAGATCCAGCCTGGAGCAGGGCAGCAGCAGCATGCCAGGGCAAATCCTGGGGCTGCTTGCTCCAGTACAGCCTCACAGAGGCAAATCTGCTGCTTCTGAGCCTGATTTGTTGCAGTCAGGTGATTTATTTCTGTATCAGAGGTGCTGGCCTGGGCAGGATGCCCCAGTGCAGGTAAAACATCCATACCTGCACACCAACCCAACAGGGAATTCTGCCACACAGACTCTCCTAAAAGGCTGGGAATGGAAAGGATGTCAAGACCTTCACAAAGCACATTATATGTAAGAACAAAACCTCACAAACAAGGAAATACAATCAACCTCTGCAGAAAAAAAGAAATAATGAAACAAAAGCTGTGTTTGCAGTACATCAGCTCTGCAAAAAGAGATTATGAAAGAGTAAACTGTGATTCAAAACTAAATTTCATACAGAACTTAGACTAAATTAACTTGATATTTTTTTTCCACAGCTGACATTGTTGCCATCTTCTTGATCCTCACAAAAGCACAATGAAATCTTTTGTTTCTTTAAGGGATCAAAACACCTCTCCAAGGAAAAGCTTGTAGAATCACAGAGGTTAGAAAAGACCTCTAAGATCATCAAGTCTAATTAATGCTACATCCAGAGATAGAAAACTCACACTAGTAAGATGAGATAGGTTGGCCCTGGTGCTGATCACCTAATCTCTGAGACAATACTAATTCTTCATGTTTTTCCTTAAGCTGTTTACATCAATATCTTCATAAATTATGCATTTATTGAGCAACATACTGATTTGTCTTAACTTCTCTGGAGAAAGACAAATCTGTGTTTGTGAAAAATTCCTGTTGTCTTCCCTTAGTTGTTCCTCAAATCCTCTCCTGTCACCACAGAAATATTTTCTCAGTGAGGTTAAGGTCAAACCACCATGAAGCCACTCTGTCCTAATTCATTTTATAGACTACACTTTTAACCTTTTTGTTTTGCTTATTCTACTTAAACTCAGATGAGTTTTAAAACAATGATGTGGTCTTGTGTCTGTGGCAACACTGTAATTATATTGAATCCAAAGCACAGAAACCCTCAATGAGATTAAGTTCTGTTCTGCATTTAATCAGGCTCACATGGAACAGATTTTTACCATCTTTCCTCCTTCTACTCCCTTCTTTGGATAAGTTTAATTTTTGTTTTCTCCCTATCATTTATATTACCTGCTATTTTTCTAGTCATATATCTGAATGTAAAAAGATAAAAAGTGAAGTTAGTGGCTGTCTACCTAGTTCAGCTTTTGTATGAGATAGAATTATAAAGGTTGTTTACATTGTGTAGCTTTGCATTAACATCTAGAAAAGCAACTCAAGTATTTGCAATTCCTCTCATTCCTTCTCTCTGTTCACAGACTTTTTCAGGTGTTTCAAGCTGACCAGACAGAACTGAATGTTTTACATAAACTTGCCAGCAGAATACAACTCCCACTCTTGAATTTGAAAATAATACTTCAAAAACAAATTTTCAAAGTTTTATACTCTCATTTAATGTATGAGCAAATAAACCTCTTAACATTATAAATTAGTCCTCCTAATTATGTTGCAAAGGAAGACACAAAATACCACTGCAACAATCAGTGCAAAAATGAACTGGTTCAAGTTCACAGGAACAAGAAATTGAAGTTTGATAGCAGTGCTAGTACTGAGACCCTGCACACATCCACCAGTTTAGAGCACAGCTTAAAACAGGCTATATGTAAAAAAATATTAGTGTTGGAACAGTGGCTTAATTATTTTATGAGGTATTTTCACATTCTGTATACAAAATGAGATAAATCTACTAAGAAGACAAGGAGAAAGAGGGAGCACATCTGAATTTTGCATAATGTTGCACCACTACAGATTTCAAGGAAAAAAATACAAAATTACCTCTTTCATCCAACTTCTCTGAGTTTTGACATGTTTTATGTAGATTTGAAAGCACTCAGATAAGAAATAGCTTCTTGTGACATCATTCACAAGGGTGAAATTCACTATGAGGCCGAAAGTCACTTTATAAGAAAAACTTGACAGATCTGACCATGCTAACTTTTCTTTAAGCACAGCTGTTGAGAGAAAGAAAAAAAGGGAAGAGGTTCATTGGTTGGGAAGAAGGAGATAAGGCAAACTTAGATGTGCAAGGTCCTATGAGACATCCAATGGCCTTCATATATTCAATTACAAATTACAATTTCTTTCACAAATAAAATTTCAAAATCTACAAGCACATGTATTTACAGGGAAGGTACCTGCCCTAATATTTCTACAAAGTTTGTCCAATTAACAATAAACAATAAGTGAATAGTGACATTCTTTAGTGTTAAACTCAATTCCACCTCATCAAAAACACCACCCTGTCAAATATCTATAGTTCTATATTGCAATTTGGAGTGCTTGGGAATTTTAAGCTTTAGCAATGAAAATCTCGAAAATCTCCCAGCAATACCAGCTTGCAATTTCGAGCCTGGTGTTTAATTTAACTATCGACCAGGAGATGGCAGCAGCTTCCAGTGAATTTATTTACATGGCTGTGAAATTACAGTGTATTAAAAACCAAACAAATATGGAGCATATGCAAATTATAAGTGTGAAATCATAAATCCTACAGATGCTCTTAAAACACAATTCTTCATCAGGGAACTGTATTATATGTGTATTTCTATTTTACTTGCATGGTGATCATTTGCTTCTGGGTCACCTTCAGAAATGAATTAAAAATTGATGTATTTTCATATGTGGTGGCATATTCTTTGCCAGTCAGAAACCAATGATTTATTCCCTTATTTATAGATTCAGTAATAACACACTGCAGAGCACAGAGTGATTTGTGGGTAGTGGTGGATAAAACTTCTAAAGTGTGATTTACTGCTGTAAGGAAACATCCACAAGTCAAGGATAAAGGTAGGATATGAGCCCCAGGTATGAGAGTGTTACCAGCCCAAAGGAGCTGCACTTGGGGCAATGGGGACAACACAAATGTGCTACTGGAATAAGGAGCAGAGATCTAGAGAAAGCAGACAAAGCACAGGAGAAGGGAAGAGCTCTGTAATCTCTCTAACAGTTAAAAGCTCAAATAAACCCCAAAAAGCTGCTTCAAATCATGACCAGTGTGGAAAAATGTGAACAGGAAACACAATTATTCCACAAAATTGGGCCAGCAGACTTGTGATTTTTTTATTGCCACCACAGCACAATCCAGCTGGAGAAGAGGTACAATTTCAGCTTTGTCACAGCAGGAACATGAACCAAGTGCTGGCAATATTTAATGCACCTGTTCCCTTGTGATGGAAGAGCAGGATCTGACCCAAGAACTGACCAAAGGCCTTTTTCCTCTCCTAGCCCCAGACAGATAACACTGGCTTCCCTCTCATGCTGGCTGTTTGAAGGCAAAGAGTTCTGTGGAGCAGAGGTAAAACCATCCAGCAAGAAAAATCTGCTTTTCAACAATGGTGCAGAGCAGAGGCAGCCCCAGCTCACAGGACTGTTTCCCATGCTTCCCAAGGATAACTCTGCTTTTGCATACCCACAGCACCTGAACTCTGATGATCCTGTACATGTTTGCTCAAAACATGCCTTGGTATCAGCCTCTCACTGACCTACATTTGCTCCCATGGTATTTGGTCTTTTCTTGGTTAGAGCAGCTCTCTCAAAGCACCAAATTTATGAATTCTAGAACCCCAAAACAAGCAGGAAACAACTTACTTGGTTACAAGCTGGATCCTTGAGAACACCAGACTGGAGAGTTTGTCTCTTACTTGCAGAAACAAACAAAAAAATCCAAATTACCAGAGAATCCAGTGTGTAATGTTTCAGTTCCTTCCCTTCTGGCTGGTACAGTCTTTTTTGGCTCCTTCATTTAAGAAACTACTAACATTATTAGTGTAAATGAGAACATGGAGGTCAACCTTTAACAACTGAATGGTCTCATACTTTTCAAATTGTAGGTAGCAAGATAATTGTGTCTGACATAGGTTGAGAAGTTCAGCCATACTTGCAGATGATATCTGATGAAAAATTATGTCTTCATGATAACAAATCAGCAGTCACCTGCATTTTCTAAGAGTGCTAGACCTCCAAAAACTGCAGAACAAAAAAAAAAAAACAAAAACACACCAACAAAACAAAACAAAAAAAAAAAGCACACCAAAAACTTCCAATCCATCTAGATTTTTTTTTTTTTTTTTTTAAATCTGAGAGTTCCTAATCTGTCCTACCTGCTGAGGCTGAAATCTTGTTGCATTATTCATTTACAAGGAAGGAAGCAAATGAAGAGCCTGTATTACATAGGCCAGAAAACCATCAATAATCTGACAAGAACAAACTTTTAAGACCACTTTGGCTTCAAAAGGATACAATTCGTTATTGTGGGACAAAGAGAGGCCAAAAGAAGAGACAATTGACTGACACAGAGTGCTGATAACAGGAGGGTCACACTTTGTAGACAGGTGTAGGCATTCTGAGGCAGGGGCAGAATTTCCAACCACCACTTGTCCATGTGAAAGCACCTGCCAGTCCCTGAGTAAAGCCATGTACATCTCTGTGCCTGGTCTGTCTCCCTTCCTCTGGCTCCCTCCTAGGCACACTAATTCATGCAACAATGAAATCTTACATTTACAAGGCAGAAACACCACAAGCTTTGTTTTGAGATTAATCAGCTGCAGTGTGCTGGGGACAATCCATAAATCCTGCTCAGAACTCCAGGTGCTGGAAGCAGAAGCAGCTTCACAGGCAGCTGCAGCTCTGCAACAGGTACTGACCAAGATACAAGAGAAATTAAAGCTCATAATTGCACAACATGAATCAAAAAGGGGCTGTTGATACCTCCTTTATCACATGAGATGGAGTTGGTTAGTTTTTCCCAGAATGCCAAATTTTTTTCCATATGAACAAGGTTTTTTCCATTCCCCCAAATTTACATAATATTGTAATTTAGAATAATCTTATACATCAACAGGAAGAAGAATTAAGAATTTTCCCAACTTCTACACTGTTTCTTTCTTGCCAGAAATAGGATTTATTTAGTAAAGCTAATCTTCAATAATGCATTTCACAATGTTCTCATCAGTGGCTTATAATTACATGATTTCTGACACCTGCTGTTATTTGACTTCTGAGGTCAGTATTTTCCATTTATAACTCTTTACTGAATTATAAAACAAAAAATTATCTTCTACTAAAATATTTTTGACAGTTTATTAGGCTAAAAATGTAATTTCAGAGCCTAAGAAACACTTGTAAAAGTTCCTCTATTTGTTTTCTTAAAAGATTAAATATACTATATTAACATATTCTGAGTCTTAACCACTTGATAACAAGAAAAATCTACTAGACATTATGAATCTTAGTAATTGGGGCTGAGGCACAGAAAATTTTGATAGTTTTTATTTTTCAAACATAATATTAAACTTTAGTGGTGGGTGCAGGTCACTTTTGTCACTCCCCTACTCAGCTGAAATGGGGAGAAAAAAACATAACAAAAGGCTCCTTCTCCAGTCACCATCACAAGCAAAACAAAGTCAACTTGAAGAAAAACTATATAAATGTACTATCAGTGTAGGGTGATGAGAAATAAAACCAAATCTTAAAAACACCTCCTCTTTTCACCCCAGCTCTCCTTCCTAAGCTCAATTTCACCCACAATTTTCTCTGCATCCTCCTCCCCAGAGGCACAGGAGGACAGAGGGGTCAGTTCATCACACATCTGCTGCTCCTTCTCACACTATTCCCCTGCTCCAGTGGGGAATCCCTCCCACAGGACACAATCCTCCACAGACTTTTCATAATGATGTGCAAATACTCAAACTCCCATGTCTGGGCACTTAAAAACTTTAGAATCACAAAATCAGATGCTTTGACTTTCACTTCTGTCTTGAAAACAAGATTTTTCTTTCCTTCCATCATTCTCCTCTCAGTAATGAACAAGAATCTTCAGCAGTTTTTGCTTCCAGCACCCTGATGTAAGGAGCCCAAGATCAGAGATACTCAAATGGAAAAAATGAATTCCACCAAAACCTTAGGAGGTCAATAGCTAGTTGTTTGCTTTCCTTAAGTAAAATGGTAAAGTATCTGATTTATTCAAATGCAACAGGTAAATGATAAGGGAAAATGTTTGTCACACATCAAGATCTTTCTTTGCTGGGAGGCAACTGCAGATATAACAAAGTGACTCAGCCTCCTGCTAAAAATGCTATTTCCATCCCTGCTTTTCAAAAGGAGCCTTTTGTACAAAATCCACACATCATTCAGCTTTACTGAAATGAAAAATAGATTCCCAGTGTCATACAGCTATATTGATGATGAGTGAAAACGTGATCATTTTGCATTAACTTGCCCCACAGCACTGGAGTTCCATCAAAGCATCAGAAGGAAATTAATGCTTTCATATAGAGCCTAAGAAAAATATGAGATGTTGCTCACTTTGCCCTCTAGACAAAGAGGTATATATGCCAGTAGCTGAGAGGTAATAGCTTTCAGAAGAGAACATGAACTCTAGACTTTTATTAAAATCATTATTTAATGTGCAAAAAATAATGAAGCCACAGCCTTGGCATTTAAAACAGCAATTTTTAGTCATTACATCTTAGATCATGAGGCTTATTTTGTAAAAAGCCAGTCTTTCTCAAATTAAAAATTCATCATCAACTCCCACAGATTATGTAGTCCTTTAAATGATGCCATTTCATACAGATTTATTCCAGCTAAACAAAGAGCCAGTAAAGTGGCACACATAAAACATCAATTTCACTGCTCTCTCTCTAGAAAGACCTTTCTATTCCTTAGACTGTTAAGAAATTTCACTGAAGGGTTGACTAATGCATGGATATTTTAGTAATTTCACCTTCCAGGGACATTTTATATCTTAATTTGTCATTCTCCTTACCCCCACTGCAGATTGAACTGTAAAAAATAACCTTCAACAGAAGGTTTCTTTCTTCCCTTTTCATACTTAGAATGGCAGTCCACAAAGTGAATGACAGCAAGAAGACATCAACTAGCCTAAGTGATCCCTCTAACTGATAAGCATTTAATCCATTATGAATATTAGATTTTTTTGTTGGAAAAAGATATATACAGCTAAAACTTGTTCCTCTCTAGTAAAAATCCTGTTAAGAACTTGCATAGAAAGATGGTGCAGCCCTACACAACTGACATGCAATTAATTCTGTTTGGTTTTCTTTAGGCACAAAATGATTTTTATTAGATAAATCCTTTGGTCTGAAAATAACTTGCAAGATCACACACCCAGTGCCTTACTAGTGGAAGATTTTATTCAGTAGCTTACAGAGGTGTAACTGAGATTTACATGTGTACCAGCAAGAGAACAAAAATGCACTGCACGTTTTCACTCTTTCCTGCTTCAAGGCTTCCTTTAATTACCATTTGAGCTATAACAGTGTCAAGAAGTTGGGATGTCTTTTGAAAAGAACATTGAAAGAGTCAGTTCCTCCCACAAATTACTTTAACATATGGACCTGAATCAGCAAGCAACACCACCTGTAATTTAATTTTTGTGTTGAACAGGCACACTGATTTCAATCCCACTCCTCTTTTCAGCAGAAACAATACATTTAAATTAATGTGTTTCAGAGTACGTCCTCGACTGTCTTGCAAATGTCTACTCAAAACACCTCTCCCACAGATGGCAATGCAGCTTTCTCTGCACCCTTCTGCAAACTCTACACCTACCAGAGAAGATTTTAATTAGGGGCTAAGCAAGGGGCTAACAATGTTTTATCAAGGGACTACAACATTGCATTTGTTTCCATACTTTCTTATCTAACTAAGGGGCTTCCTCTTTAGCTGTATCTGCCAGCAGCTCTATCCTAGACTTACCTCCAAAGGCCTGGGGCATAAACTTTCTATTAAGCCTAGAGGAAATTTTTACTGAAGTTTTGCAGAATCCTAAAATGGTGCATGAAGCTTCACAAGGGACCAAAATTACATTGCAGAGCCAACAGAGCCCACACTCACTGAACTGCTCTTTCCTTGAGATTTATACAGAGTGTTGTAATCCCAGCTGGAAATTTTTCAATAAAGAGTGTGGGAAGCTGGAATAAGACTGCAATAAATGCAGCCTGTATGATGATGTAAAAATATGGTTTGGAACATTTTCTGCTCAAGAAGAAGGCTAGTGTACTTTTCATAACCATTTCAGGAAGTTTGGAAAAAAAAAGGAAAGTACATCATGACAGACAGTTGGCTGAAAAAATAATAAAATGAGGTCTCTGATAAGTTCCTATAATCAAATTATGTCAATTCCCATCCAAAATCAGAGTCTAAAAATCTCCTTGAGATACTTAATGAAATATACCACTTAAAGGAAAAGTGAAAGTTTAGAAATTTAATCAATGCTGCCAATTGCAAAGATGCAATCTCATGGTTACTCACAATACTTCAACTTGAACAGTTTCAGAGTGAAGTTGACAGAACCCTGTACAATCTCAGAATGCTACTCTACAGGCATCATGAAATTTAGCTCCATGCTTTATTAATGCATTACAATGAATCTCAGCATCTTTAAGAGAAATCAGAATATCACAAATTTGTATCCAAAAAACCCATCATAGAGAAATTATGAAAATAATCCACACCTTTATTCAGGAAATGTTATCCTTAAGAGTTTGCTTAGAAATTAGAAGTCTAAAGTTTCTACCTCCAAATTTTCCTCAACAATTCTAACAGTAACAGAAGCTTCACTGTCACCTTCCTGTATTTAACTGCAGAGCTGAAAAAAATATTATGAATAGTGTCACAATCTGTAGGATAAAAAAGTCACCTCATCTAGAAGAGCCTGCTGTCTTGCAGGGGAAACTGGCAAACTTGTCCCAGTCTCAGAACAGCTCAGCTTGTTCCTTACCCCTACACCACAATGTCATAAAAAAAAAAAAATTGGAAATCAAAGCACCTCTCCTGAATATATCTAAGAGTGCTGAATCCTCCAAGATGAGCATCTATTTAAAGATTTTACATGCTGTTCCTCATACACACCTCCTAATTACCTCCAGTTATATCACCACAGACTGAGGCAGGCAGTTGTACAAGTAGGCTGTTGCTCATTTTTTAAAAGAGGCATCTTGATATGTAATCCAAACAGCAAACAGATAAAATTCTCCTTGCATACTGCATATGGCATGTTGGGTATTATTGCTATGGACTTGAATGTTGAAATTCCTGCAAAATATTAAAAAATCTAAAAAGTAAAGATCTATTGTGGCATTTTAAAGTATCTAAACAAGAACTGCATTAATAGAGCTGAGTTGTTTCAAAGGAAAAATGAAATTATTTTAGAACCTTATTCATTAAAAATAAAAACACTGAACTGGTCAGGAGAATATACTGTGCTTAGTTTTTCTCCCCAAGCCCAGCAAACATACAAAATTATTATGTATTCAAGAACAGTGTATTTGGTGAAAGACAGACAAATACTTCTTTAGCTTGAAACTCAATTTGTGGTTGAGTGATTAATGTCATCTAGGTCTTGCAATTACACAAGTTTGGATGTCACCCAGGGGGTTCAGGTTGTCATGCCAGAAGAAGTACCTATATTTCTTCTCAGTTCAGTGCACACCAGGGCATGTTTCCCTAGATGGAGTACAGGCTCCCTCTATAGTTACAGCCTCACAGCCAGCATTGCCTGGACTGACTGCAACAGCTTAAATTTAAATTCCTCTTTCTCCCCAGCCAAGCAAAAAACATGAGCAGCCATTCCTGCATAATCTCTTGTATCACCTGCCTTCCAATTACTACTCTGATTCCCATTTTCAGGGGTAGCTGCTAAATACAATCCAACAATATACCACAATAAAAAGTGATTAATCAAACACAGAGTTTATATTTAGTAACTTCGATCAAGTCTTGCTTCACATTAACATTTCAGATGAACCCTTCTTTTATCACAGACTCATTAATATTCTGTTAATATCATCAGTCTTAATTAGCAAGCAGCACATACTTTTTGTTCTCTTCCCCTCAGCTTATTTTTGCATTTGTGTTTTCACAAAGTGGATAAGATGCTTTTTGCATCTCCCATAGCAATGATGTGAAAACTTGCCACCCCACTATTCTATTAGGCTGTCCCAGGCCAGGATCCCCAAAACCAACATCTGGCCACTCTAAACCAGATGTTTTGCTAAGATTGGCTGTGTTTCCAAGCTCAGTTTAAAATTTAAGGTGCAGAGTAACCTGCCTTAGCCTGGCTGTTTCCCAGAGGGATGTTTCCTGCCTAGATTTAACTTGCTGACCTCTGCACTTGAAGTTCCTCTTACCATGCCAGGCAGGTGAGCAAAAGTGGTGGATTTGCACATGTCCATGCCAGCTGTGTTTGCAATGAGCAGAGGGACTGCAGGAAACACTGAAGAAAAAGTTCCTCACCTATATCTCATCTGCCCTTTACAACATGAGTGCTTCAGCCCACTTTAATGCCAAGTCACACGTGCCAGGTTAAACCCTTCTGACAGTTGCTGGTCTTTGCTCCAAGGCAAAAAATGGAAGCATGTGCTTAGTTAGGACAGCTAAAAAGGTGTTTCAGACAACTCCAAATTCTTGTGAGCAATCACATGTGCCCTGAGGAGATCCCTGGTGAGAATATTTTGAGCTCCCCCCAGGCTAAAGAGATCATGCCTCTAAATAACTTGGCTTTGTCCTGCAGGGGCCTTAGAGTATTCACATACCAAATTACTGGGTCTCCATGAGAAGCTAATAGCTCTCCTGCACCCAAGAGGAGAAACTTGTATTCCTTCCCTCAGCTCCTCTCTCCTCTTCCCAGCTGGCAGCAGGAGCAGTGTGTTGGACACCTACACAGATTCCTGCCAATATAAATCCACCCCAATTATCCAGCACCTCTTGCTAAGGCATCTCTCACATTTTGTGTGCTGAGGAAGTAAAACACCAAGTCACAGTCCAGGAAGCTGGTAAAGAGCCTCTGGGGTGACACCAAAATTAACATATCCTTCTGCAAACCCTTCTCACTGCCTCATAAAAAACCTCCTGCACCACTGAGGCTTTTACCCATTTTCTCTCCTTTATCAGCTGCCATGTAAGCCAGTAAATCACTTCCACATGCAGTCTCACCACATATCTGAACAGACTCCTCCCTCCTTGACAGGTTTTTATAGCTGAAGCACCTTTAGCAACATATCCATAAGAGACAAGATAACTTAAGGCTCTGCCTAAGTCTGCAGTCCTGCCTGAAATGTTTATGAGTAAGAAGCTTTGCATACCCTGATGAACCCTCTCTAATTATCTTTCTGTGCTTTCAGGAATGCCACTGACACAAACATGTCACATTTAGGCAGAGGAACAAGCAGTAAAAGGTTTTGGAACCCCAGCAATATTTTTAAAGAGAAGACAACATAACAAATAAAATTGTCTCCAATTGCCATTTTGTTTGCTCCCTCACAATGAGATAGAAATAATAACATTTAAAACATCAATCACAGGATTACAGAATGGCCTGGTTTGGAAGGGACCTCAAATTTCATCCAATTACAAGCCCAGTACCATGGACAGGGACACCTTCCACTAGAGCAGGTCGCTCAGAGGCCCCTCTAGCTCAGCCTTGAGCACATCCAGGGATGGAACAAGCACAGAGCCTCTGGGAAGTACATTCCAGCATCTTCCTCACTCTCCCAGCAAAGAATCTTTTCCTCCCTTCAGGCACTGGAAGGCCTCAGTTAGGTGTTAATAGCTATCCCACATTTATTGAGTGTGCCCAGTTCACTGAAGCCTGGGAACATTTATTGGACAGCACAAAAATAACCAGAAGTTGTGTGTTTGTCAATGCTCCAGCCCACTTTCCCACCCAAGAAAAATCAAGCTCCTTGAAGGTAATTCATTAATTTCTTAGCAAAGGTAGACTTCAGCTACTGCAGAATCATAATTCCTTGCAGAAACTGGAAGTATAAACTACTTGCTATTCATATATTCTGTAATCACCGTTAAAATTAATATTGAAATAAAACCTATATACAATAACACTAACAAATAAAGTGAAAAAAATTGATTTAGGAGTGCTAGTGTGGGCAATGGATCATCAGCTGCAACCAACACAATAGCTTAACACAATCAGTTTAAATTTTATGACAATCATAAGATTGTCATAAAACAAGTATACAATAAGACATCATCAAATAGTCAACAAAAATCTTAGAGAACCACCATAACACTATACTCATTTTTTATGGCAAAACATCTAGTGAAAAAAAAAAAATTAGCATCCAGCTATTCTAAAAACAAAAAGCTCAGCAACAGTCAGCTGTCTCAGCCTCAGTGTTGTCTGTATTCATGATTTCTGCAATAGTGACAAAAGTTTTATCTTTACACACAAAGCATGACATTTTTGCAGATAACACAAAACTGGGAAGTGGCTGATTCACCAGAGGCTTGTGCTCCATCCAGAAGGATCTCAATGGGCTGGAGAAATATGCTGACAGGAACTGTAGGAATGGGGAATGCAAAGGATCTGATCCATGTGTGTTAATAGCAGCTGGGGGAAGCAAAGAAAGGCAGCCTGGCTCTGCCCAGTGACAGGAAAACAGGAGACAGAAATTAATTAAAATAGAAGCACTTTTGCCTATACATGAGAAAATACTTTCCTCCTCCAAAAGTGGTCATACACTGGTAGAAGTTCCTAGAGAAGTTGTGGAGCCTCCACTTCTGGAGATACTCAAAACCCAGTGAGACACAGCCCTGAGCAGGGAGTTGGCTTGTAGAATCTCCAGATGTGTCTTCCTGCCTCAAAAAAAATCACTCATCAGTTTACTCCTTTGACTGTCCTGATGATAGCCACTAATAAAGTAAAATAAGATAGGTACACCACCACACAGGAAAAAAACAAACAAAACCAAAGCAATAAAACAAACAAAAACAAAACAAACAAATAAACCAAAACCCAAACCAAACACCAAACAAAAAACCTCAACTAAAATGAAGCTAAAATCCATTGAAATTCAAGAAATTTTATATCAAGACAATGAACTTTTCTATTTTAGGACTGTAACTACTGTTCCAGGACAATTAGCCCACTGATCATTTACACATTTGAAAAGCCATATAAGCAAGCAAAAGATATTTTCCCTGCTGAACGAAATCAGTATTTTTTTCTTTCAGTTTTTTACAATTAAAGTATTTGATCCAGCTCAAGAAGAAAAAGATTTACAGGAAATCCCTCTTACACTTCAAGGAAGAATGAACACTATTAGGAGCTAAACATAAGCCATAAAACATACCAAGCCATCTAATAAAGAAGACTATTCTTGCTGTACACATTTTCCTTGGGAACTTCCTCTACTGAAGCCAACTATAAAACAGACCTAATACCTAAAAATTAGCCAATTGAGAATTTCTCTCTCCCAAAGCAATAAACTGGTTTTTTACTCAAAACCAGAGAAAGAGCTGTTCCATGGTTTGAAGCTTTACTCGTTAATATTTTCCTGTTTGCTTGGTGGGTTTTTTTCCTTCATTCTTGATTTCTGTTTGATGACAAAGGTTGCAGAATCAGATCCACCAATGTGTTGATATTAGTAAGAATCTCTAGCTGATACAAAACAATACTTCTCAATAAATGAAACAAAAGCCTTCAGAAGTTGGGGGTTTTAGGTAGCATGCTCTACCCAAGCGACCTGCTTCCAAAATATTGGCATCTAAAAAAGCATGGTTAAAAAAAAATGAAATTGCATACTTCTACCTGCCATCAAAAGCAGTTAAATAATCTGAAAAGAAGTAATCCAAACCTCATCAGCATCCCCCCAGGTTGTAGGTTTGTTCACTACCTGCAAGTACACAGTCTGGAGTAAGATTCTATAGCCAATCCATGATTATTTGCTTGTTACATATAAAAATCCCCCATTCCTTGTAGTAGAACATTGCTAAAAATATTGTTTGCTGCTAATACCAAACACTTGCAATAATATGTTGTACTGAGGAAACATCAAAAGCAATGATAATAAAATATTCACTCCCTCAGAGTCATCATCTTAAGTCATCTAGAAAACTTGATCTGCAAGATCTATGTTGTTATCAGCATACAACAAAGACAAGAAACCCCTACAAATGCATAGAGCATTGCAGCAAACAGGTGGAAGGTGCATTTGACAGAAGAAATATTGGCTGTTCCTGTGTCTGGAAATGCATTCAATAATCTTCCTCCATGATTAATACATCCCACGTGTGAAAACCTGCATAAAAGACCAAGCAACAGCTGTAATTTACTGAAGGAGGTAGGACAGCTCAGCAGTAGAAACCATCCAAGCTGTAAAATGACAGTGTATTAGTAGTTCCCATCCATTTAATTACAGTTTAAACTTTCCAATATGACACAGTAATAAATTGAAAAATGCTGCATTACTGGCTATATTTTTTCTTTTAGACAGATGTTGTACATGGTATATTGTGGACCTTTTCCATCTCTTCCTTTCTGGCTGGTTATTGCCTGGCTAACAGGATGTTTCATTTTAATGAAAAATACATTACTGCATTAAGATAAGGTCATCAGTTCTTAAGTTAAATGCAATTTCTGTAATAAAATTAATTGCATAACCTACATAAAATTTTTTTATGTGGGTTAAACACTTTTAATTACTACCTAAATTTTGTTCAACTCAACATTTAAATGGAGTATTGACCTATAAAAAGAATGTATATACTGTGAAATGCCTCCACAGTTCTTTACAGCATGCCTTTTATAGGTTCTACTGTAATACAGAATGTTGTCAGCATTGTTAAAGTCAACTCTTGAGCAAGGCTGTGGGGAAACAAAAACCTGCCAGTCTATGAAGTGTGAAAACTGGCTTTGAGACTGGACCTGATTTTTCAGGGCTGTGTCCAGTTGGCTTTGGGGTATTTTTAAGGACAGAAGCCTCACAGTCTGTCCAAGTATCCTCAAATACAACACCATAAAGTAGAGAGTCATAGAATATCCTGACTTGGAAAAGAACCACAAGGATCAAAGTCCAACTGCTCAGGACCCAGATTCACACTACATGTGGTTATTTGTAAATTATTTTGTTCCACATAAATAGCAATTGTTTGGTATAGTGATGAAACAGAAGCTAGAGCTCAGTCAGAAGCAATTTTTTGCTTATAAAACTGGTATTTTTCCAGTAATGTTTATACACCTAGAACAAAGATGCCAAGCCAACATTAGAAGAACTTTATCTCACGAGTTACAAAGATTTTCTGATATGTGAAAAAATACTAATAATTTCTCCATTACATTGAAAACCAGAAATATATCCCCGAGTTTATTTATGCCTTGCATGACTTAGATGGCTGTTACCTGAAATAATCATCCCTTTTTAAAGTCCTTACCACATGAATTTGTATAGGCTAAGAGATTTTTTTTTTTCCTGAGGAAAAAAGCTCCTGAACCTCCAAAAACAACACTAACTCACCTCTAAGTCAGGTGATATTGAACTGTATAATGGTGGGTCCTGGGACATGAAGAATGGATTAATGGGTTAATTTACCATGCAGACTTTTTTCTAGGATATTTTTAGTTTTATGTCTACAACTCAATGCTTACTATTCAACCAACTGATTTATGAAAACAATATCCCTATACTAACTTAAATGTGGTTCTATACATCAGAATGAGATTAAATCTGACATTTTATGATGTCTTCATTTGAACAATTTTGTCAACAGAAATAAACTCTTACATAGAAAAAAGAAAATTTTCAGAATGTTTTCATTATGGGACACTTTGGAAATACTTTCCTTTTATACTATCAAACTTAATAAACTGGTAGCTTAACTAAGTGAATGTATGGCAGAGAAGTGGATACAAGGCTCATTACAGTGTTCCTCATTCCACTTTAAGTGTATTTTAGGTATTAAAAATAGAAACAGCCTGTCCCAACTCAAAAACTTCCTAATCCTACTCAGTTTGTAATAAAAACCCTGTTCTAGGAAATACACTAGGCAAATATCCCAAACCAGCAGCTAAGAAGTAAAAGCATTTTTTGGGGTTTTTTTACTTTTTGGGCATTTTTCAATCATTAAGCCCATGTACTGTCTTCTGATTTTCAAGTTTTTGTATTTTTGTTATACCTAGAAAATATTTTTAAAAATATAAAACTAGTGAATTTTCCTTACAAGCTCAAATATTTTATTACCTTACACTGAATACAAATTTGCATTCTATTGCCCTGAAAACAGGTTTCAAAATTTTTTGTACAGAAAAATATTTTTGGAGCTTCTTCCTTTGGTTGGCTTTTCTCAATCATTTAAATCAAATCCAAGTCAAATACACAAGTTTGAAGTAATGGTTTTGAAATTTGAACTAAATTACTAAGTTAGAAACTAATGAAATAAAAGCTTATAGCAGCAGACAGTACTACAATTATTAGCTATTTCAAAATACATGATTTCATGTAAGTTGTTGAAACTCAGCAAGTGTTTTAAAAATCTCTTATTAAATATGATATTTATAAGCAAAGTTTAAAGAGATTGCTATTCATTCAAAGGATTTTAAAAATGGCACCCACACTCTTTTGGCTACAATACATTCTCATTCCCTTATCAAATTATTGTCCATTGGCTACTTTGTTTTGTTGCTTTGCCCAGAATAATCTGTCCATTAAATGAAATTTTACAGGTGCAAGATTTACAAAGAGAAACATACTTTGGGCATTTCTAATCATATACAAACCTTCTCTCCACAAAGTTTTTAATTTAATAAAAAAGTTTGTATCCCCACACCTTTTTTGCTTAAAGTTTGATTTTTTGAACAATATTTAGACCAGTTCCTCTCCTCCTTACTTGACTTTCTTTTATTGAAGGCATTGACCCCTCTTTTCCAAGCAGAAACATTTCAAGGCATTGCAACTCAGCTTCACAGGAGAGGACAACATCATCAATATGAATGAAGTTGTATTTAAAGGACAACTACCCTTGGTTTCACATATATTCCTGTGGAAACTATGCCCTCTGAAGAGCTGCAAAATTCCCAAGAACCATCCCAAACACTTACTCCTCAAGCCTGCCAGGTTTGTTTTGCTTAAATTTGCCTTCACTTGTGTAAGGCTTTGTTTCCACTCGCTCCAAGTATAAATTACTGATGAGCTAGTTACAGTTAATGTGTTTTCCTTTTTCAGGTCAGAATTTGTTTTCCAGGGTAACAAAGAAATCCAAACAGAGTTTATCTAATGTGTCTTAAAACTCAGTAAAGAGTGAATTTGGATGCAAAAACAGTTGCAAAACAAACAGAAGGACAAGTGTAGAATATATAAAAAGGACTAAGTGAGGATCCCACTGAATTCCAGAGTGACCTCATTTTTTTCCCATTACCCAGGGAAATGTGCTTCAGGTGTCAGATCAACTACACAGAAAAGTGAGGATACAAGAAATCCTGAGAGAAGATCCATTTTCATGCCTGCCATGAATTACAAAAGTATCTATTTCCTTGGGTAGCCACTGCCCAGGTGAGAGGGATATTTTCAGATATAAAGCTGGAGGGCTTTGGAGATGCAGGTACAAACACTCCAGCAGAGCATCTGATGAGAAATTCCAGCTGATCAGATTCTGGAGCTGATGTCACTGAGCTGACAGACTTTGTGTAAATTGATACATTAGTTTTTAAAGAAGGAAATAGTTTTCTCTAGAGATATGACAAATTGTTCTCTTCTTCAACTTCCCATATATTTATGAACATGTTTGTTTAGGACAGGACTACAAATCTAAGTTTATGAGGGACTATTTTATTTTCCTCAGTCTCCAAAGAGCAGCAAAGCTGGCAAACCTGAGCTCTGTGCCTTTGATCTTCTTTGCTTGTAGACAAGCTGACAAGCTGTAAGAGATTAAGCTCTTTTCCCATCACTTAGTCATTTAAAGTGATACTCTACTATTCCCAAGGGTAAATGCATTAGGCTACTGATCAATCTAGGAACTTAAAAAGAAAAAAAAAGATTGGAAGATTTATAAAATACTGTCAGCTTAAGCAGCTCACCTTAGACTTTTAGAAACCCTTTGATAATTTAGGGGGATAACTCCTATTTAAACCAACATCTATGGCTACTTTTTAATATCATGTAAAATGCTTTTTAAAATGATTATTCTTTCTTCCTATGTTTCATATTATATATGTAATTACTTTTTTAAGGCTACATGAATGTGTATGTAGAATCAGAAAAGGGAAGGATAAGTGCTAAATTGAAATCCTTGACTACTGTAAAACAACAGGCTAAGGTTTGCACGAGTTGCACAACTTCCCTACATACTCCATGTCCACAGCACCCCAGATCCAAATATAGGATGCTCTAGGAAATAATTGAATCCTTAAGGAAACTACCTGAACAGTTCCCAAGTTGTATATACATTTTTCAACTTAACTGCATTTATATCCTTCCAAAACCATTAAATTGTTCCCAGGGGCGCTGCAGGAAGGCAAAGAAGCCTTCCAAAAGAAGGAGGGTTTTTTTCTGATGCTAGACATGGTGACAACAATACAATATAATGATGGCAAATATATGGGATTACTGCCAGAGTCTCATCCAAGATACACTGATGTCTTCATCTAGTCAAATATGTTCTTCAAATAAAATTCTATTATGCAGAGCAAAATGAATGCTATATTATGGATTTTGGCATGAAACCACAGTGATTTTAAACTCAGTTGTCTGCCATGAATCAGGACATTAATTGGCATATAAATTGTACAGATGTACATTCTGCATTAAGTGACCTTTCCTTTCAAGGTCTTACAGAATCATTTGTCTCTAAAATGGCCACTATGAAAACAAAAAACCTCACAATCAGTGTGGCTTAGATTACAAATATCTGTACAACTTACTCTTGAAGAAGTGTTCAAGCAGTTCCAATGGCTATTCAAAGAGATCTTCATTTAATACAAGAGAAACTTACTTCCTTTTTACAATTCTGATTACACCACTAAAAGGTCTTCTTTGAAAGGGATAAGCAGATAATTACTAAAATGTGCACCTATAAATTCCAGGTTTAGTGCTTGCAATGGAAGCTGACACAGTTATTCCCCTTTCTGGCTCTCTTGGGAGAACAGGCTCATTTGGGAACCACTGCCTTCATCCTTTGTAAATTTAGCAATGAAATTGTAAGATTCCACTAATGATTTTTACTATTTCTTTATCTAAACTTGAAATTTAGCCACACCTAGAAAAATTCTTCAGAACAACCCAAGACACTTGAAGTCCTATTGTTATTATTATTCATTTATGAGTCACAATTTCCAGTGGCACTAAAACGTTCTTAAAATAGAAAGCCACACCTAAAACAATTTTATCTCCTGCAGCATTGAATGTCTGTATCAATGAAGTCTTTGGTGAGGGAGAAAATGTATAGTCTTTCTGGTAAATTTTAGAACTGAGAGTTGCTATATTTCTAGTAAATTAGAGCTACCACATCTCATTTATCCCTACATCAGGAAAAACTTGTGGAAATTACAATTGCTATCTGCATCAGAAGGGAGTCACTAAGTTATTATTCATTTGCTCTTCAAGAGGGAAAAGGAGGAAACCATGCCAACCTGAGAAAAATAAAACACATCAGCAATGAACAACCTTACTTTTAAAGACCAGATGTGTAGCATTTAAAAAAATTGAGAAACACAGTAATCTCACAGTAATAAGCAATATGGTGTAAACTTTTCATGTCCAAGCGAACCTTGAGCTCTCCTGCTATTTCTAAAACAACTGAGCAGTCTTGTGACATAATTCTATGAAAGTACCACAAATATTAATCTGTCCTATTTCAGATTTTCCACGCACAAAAAACAAAATAAAAAAATAAAAAAAATCACATTAAAAAAACGTACTTCAAAACACAGCACTAAACTATTATGGAAAGAATATAAACATATTTCAATGTCAGCTAGAGTTGAGGGCTCATTTTGTCTGCTGAATCTCTCTCAAAGCCATTGGAAGCCAATATCCATATTCAAGAGTCATGCCTACACTTCTTCCAAACCATCAGTGAGGGAAAGATGGAGAGCATTGGAAAGAAGCTCACCTGGGGCTGGGGCTCTGGGTCAGCACTTCAACACAGCAGCTCAGAGATAAAGCAGCAGCTAAAATAAAGTACGAGAACTCACTGAAGTCCTTATACTCATTCAAAAGAAGGTTTAAAATTGCTGTGCCCTTTTAATCACTTAATTTTCCTCAAAAAAACCCAAGCCTGACACGTGTCAGTTACTGAAAGAGAATTTTTGGTTGTCTCAGATAATTCATGAGTTTGTTGGAGGTGGGGATGGTTTGTAAGCAAATTAAACGTCCTGGAAACATAAAAGCAGTCAGCAGAAACACACACACATTCATTCACAATGAATGAAAAATTCACAAGGTGTTTGCAGCAATTAAAAAGAATCACAGAACAGGTGAGGTTGGAACAGACCATCAGCCTTCCCACGAAACTTTCATGGAAATTGCCAAGTACCTACCAAGACAGAGTAAGGCTAGAGGGGGAAAAAAGGCAAGGTGGGGGGGAAAGAAAATTAATATACTGTCAAGATGAAAAAATGTAGACAAATATCTCATTAAGATGATGATAAATGAAAACTCACTTTTTTTTTCTGGGAAATCCCTATCACTTTTAGTCCACTTAGTGGATTTCAATAGTTTTCAGAAAGGGACAGTGAGACCTCATCTCTGTTCTGCCTGGACAGTGGTTCCAGGCTGAGATGCTTTTCCCATGATGTCTGTTCAAGTATCACAAAGCAGAACTTTACACACCTGCACCCACTGCTAACAGAGCACTTGCCACATGTACAAGAACAGTGTGAAGGAAAAAATCAGCACACATTCTGTAGGTATAGCTTCAAGTAGAACTGAGCTGCAGCAACATGCTCCTCCTTCAGTTCCACACATGAGATAGAAAATGTTTCATTTTGGCAATAGCAGAAAGTTTGACTCAAACAAAATGTTGAAGACTTACATGGATCAGAAAATATTATATTGAATTATGAAAGCAATAGACATTTCAATTTTTAAATCCAGGCTAACATAGAAATCACAATTATTACTCCAGCCACTCAAATGCCTTCCCTTAAAGGTCAGAATTGGAGTCTCTCACTATATTTTTTGTTATTAAAAGAGAACACTATGTATTACACTCAGATGATATCCTGTACACACTCATAAAATCAATTTTAATATAATTCTTACGTTCCTTAAAAATCTACTGTGTCTGAGAAACCCTAATTTAATAAGGCTTCTGGTGGGCTGAGTCAAATAGATATTATTTTTTAATTATTTCTTCGTACTCTCATCTGTCTCTGTCCTTTCCTCTTCCCACCACATACTTAGCAGACAATGTAGGTCAAGGATCTGCAGCAGAGGTGTCTGGAGTATTTCTGCATGCAGATAATTCTCACCACACTGGTGTCCTGCTCCCTGATTTGGATTATTTAGTTTATAGAAGCTCATAAAAGCAATAACTGCAATTTTGGAATTAACCACAGCATCACTATAGAATAAATCAGCTTATGGAGTGGAGGAGGCTGGACAAATACAGAACATGTTTAAATTTTTTAAAAAATCATGACCTGGAGGATCAAAGAAGTAGTGATTGCTTTCATCAATAATTTAAGCTTTTTATTTCCCCTTCCTTCACTGTATCATTCTCTTGCTACTGAACAGCTATTGGTATGATGTAATTACAGGTACAGAGGAATACCTGTATTTCACACATCCCAGCACTCCTTGGGGTTTCACAGATATCTTGAATTAGCATCTGGTTCCTTCAAAAGGCAGGTGAGACAAAGACAAGTGGCTGTTACAAATTGCTCTGCTCCCTGCCCATGTACTCTCCTTGCTGCTCCTTTACTTCTAAGAGCAGTCTCACTATTATCAAACAGATTAAAAGAAAATCAGCATCAGACTGGACCCAGTTCAGCTAAGGGCCTCAAGTGCTCCTTTATTCTCTGCTCTTGCATTCACAAGAAGACAGGGCATTGCCAAAATACTCTTTTTAAAAGTTAAGTCAGCAGCTACCAGATAACAGCTTGGGAGATTTTTGATCAAAGCAATCAGTCTACTATGAAATATATCTCACCCTAATAAGCTTCCCTTTCCAGAGGAGATATTATTATTCTTGGATCTAGAATGTTGGGACAATGCAATTTTAACGCTTTCTAAAATGTGATTGATTTATTGTTCTGTCACATTATTTTTTGGATAATATGATAAATTCAACTCAATTCATCACATTATCCTATAAATATTGCAACAAATTATTAAAGCAATAAAACCTCGTGGCAGAAGTTTAATGAGATCATGTCACATTTGTGTTAAAGCCAAGTGATAAATTGCAACATCTGCAGTGTATGTCATCACCTTAAAAGGGAAAGTCTGCACATTCTCCTAGCAAAAGGCAAAGTCTAAATCTTTACTTGGAGCTAAAAGAGAGAAAGCACAACAAAATATTAAACATATGTCTAGTCACACACTACTCTTCCTTCTAGAAATGTGAACCAGTCCTGGATGCCATTTAGCATGAAATCAAATATATTAAAATTCTGTAGTATAGGGTAGGGTATTATTTACTCTACAGAGATTTATTTACAAATTTCTTGGGTGCCTTCTTAGTTTAACATGCTTCAAATTATTGATTTGTCAAATACTTTTATAATATTATTGTTCCCTTATTTTCTTCTGCCAGATAAAGCTAATGGAAAAGCCTATGGAAAAAGCTAATCACTTATCACCCATTGTCATACAAGTCAAAGTCAAAAAAACAACAAAAATCAACATACTTCACTAGGAAAACAAAAAACAGCACAGAAAGTACATAGAGAAAATGCCACACTATTTACTTATAAGTTTGGAAAGACATTTATATTTGTATGCATGACATTAGGTGACAGTTGGTGAAACTGCTTAAGGGGCTGGTACTTTTTGTGTAGATGCATTCACACTCAAACACACGTTTACTTGTTTCAAATGTGCTTAACAATAAATTGGTATCAATTCTGACATGCAACTGGTATTTCCCCCTTCTTTCTATTTTTTTTTTTTTTTTTTTTTTGTGAGCAAAGGTAGATTGTGTGTCAGTTTTACTGAAATACTTTAATAAATGAAAGAAGATGATTTAATAGGTCTTACCAGTATTCAGTCTGAGTACTAAATATTTTACTATTAAATGTTCTCCTAATTGTCTCCTGGAGGAGTTCAAAGTTCCAGTGAGTCATTCAGAATCTCTACCTTATTAAGAATCAAGTTCAGTAAAGGAGCCAAAAGCAAACCATGTGAGTCAGAGACCCAATTCTCCACTGACCAAACTCCTTTCGAGAAATGGGTTACAGTCCATTCGTTGGTTAACCAAAAAAGCAAAATTCACCTCCTCAGCCTTCACTCTATTACACTATAACAATAGCAAACTATCATACCTCTGTAAACTTATTTCAAAAGTTGAGTGTAGTGCATGCATTTATAACCTCATTGCAATACTCAAGCAGCTGTTAACTGTACATACCTCTAGAAACACTTTTTGAAATCTCAAGGACTTTGAAAAACTCCCATTCAGAAATAAAAGAGCACAAACCAGTTGGGAAATGGCAGTAAACAAGAAATTATGCATTTTAAAAGGTATTTTACATATTGATACATATTGATCAGGAAAATATTGAAGTGTTTTCATTTTAAAATGCAATTTAGAATTTTAAAAATCAATTTGCTGCCTTTATTAATTGTACTAAATCTAAATTTTCATATGAGTACTAATACAAGCAGCAGGTTGGCTCTTTGTCCGATTTTTATAACCTGGTAACACTGCAGCACATTTTTGTGCGTTGCACTGTCCTCAATGCTTTCAACAGAGCAGGAACTCCTCAGAAATAAAACATCACCAACCATCACAATTTTTTTTTTTTTTTTTTTTTTCATGAGAGCAAAGACTGACAAATTATTCATTCCAAACCAATTTTCTCTTCCTACATCCCTAAGCAAAGCCAGAAATTGCAACTATGAGATCTTAATGTGTGGAAGTTGATAAAAATCTGGAAGGTTGGGGCATATCCTCAGACACACACACCAGTACTTGTCCTCTCCCTAAAATCTACACAACTCAACACTCAACCTCACAGGTGTAGCTGTAGCTCATGCTCTGGGGTTTCATTTATTAATGTTGCCACCCTGTGGTCATTCATGGCAAAGACAAAATTTTTCTCCACGAAAAATGCAAAAAAATATGTTGGGATTTCAAAGAGCAATACTTCATTGTTGAACAAGCTGAAAGATAAAGCTTTGTCAAAACATTATCTGAGCTAACCCATAATATATGAATAGTAATCTTTAGTGACTTCAGTCAAGCCAGAGCCTTCTTTGTTCAGCAACATCTGAACACACAGCACAAGTTATTCACAGAAACACTACTTCCAACATGGAATTCATTGCTTTACTTGTGTCAGGTTTGCATTTTACTTTATTAACAGGTATAAATGAACTGATAAAACTTCCTTTTACTTAACTTGCCATCTCCCAAGAAAACCCAATCTATTTTGACACTAAGTTCTTTCACTCTTCCAAACTAAAACTCCTTACTACAAAATTTCAGCCAAGAACTCTTTATGGCCATGATTCTTTCCCTTTCTGTATGCAAAGGGAATTGATATTCTGTCCTGTTTTAAAAATTTAAAAACATATAAAAAGAAACAATTTCCAATAAATTCAGCTATCAGCTTTTTGCAAAAACCTAGCAATGGTCAAACATGTACTTGAGAGTTGTGGCTATTAATTTTTTTGTTAGGCACAAAAAAAGTCTGGTCAATTAACACTTATCTTTACAATACTTCCAGATACTTCCCTTTCTTCATTAACACACAAAACATCTAATTCTGTCTTCATAGGCAGACCAATTGAACATCCTACATTTTGCAACATCAAGGGTTCACATAAATTTAGGAAATTTGCATAGAAAGAAGAATGCAGTGAGCTTTCCACAAATCAGAAGGACTCTTAAAATCATAAAAGTAATAGACTTTTTTTTAGCTGAAATCAGTTTAATAACTGGCTCTCCTCTCATGCATTTTCATCAACTGTAAGTTTTTAAATATCTTCCTAATCCCCCAGTCATCATGAAGGTGCACTGACCCTCAGCTTTACCAAGCCTTAACTTCAATTACACTAGTCTGTGACAAAGTTAATTAGAATATACTTCCACAGCAGCAGAATATAGTGGCAATATAAATGAGAACATAGAAAAATGAGATGATGTGACAGTAAAAAGGACTTTAAAACTTAATCTGAAAACCACACAAAACAATCCATCATTGTTACAATATCAAATCCTTAAAATTCATTACTTATTTCTGTAATGTCACCAGTAAACAGTCTCCTGATACTCACACTCGGCTGTGTCTTGGAATTTATTTAGCACATTGCATTCACATAATTCATTCTTTATTTCCACCTATTTATCAGCCCTTCTCATTGATACAGAACAGAAACCCTCATTCAAAACACTAATGAAGGGTACCTATCATGTATGGCTGATTAAGCTGATTTGATAATCCAAATGAACAGCCAGCCAAAGCTCTGCTCCACATAACTGGATGAATTGGATACACTGGGGAAAAGAGGGTGCATAAGCAAAAGTTTATGGGATTTGAGCGTCTGGACTCAGTCTAAATTCAGTTGTGTTGCCAGCAGATTAAGAATAACAGATTTATGAAAAAATATTATACATTCTTGAGACATTATGGTCACAGATTTCTACAAAATATTGTCAACATTGAAAAAAAAACCAAACAAAAAAAACCAAAAAAAAACCCACCCCATGTAATTTACAGAACTCCAAAAGTATGCTTTAATAGTAATTTCACAGATTTTTGACAACAAGTAGCTGCAGTCATTTTATGCCCCCCTCTTCCCTCTTTCTTTCTGAACCTTTTTTTCCACACTCACTACATTTGTCTCAGGGTAACACTGTACTTTCACACAACAATACTGCATCCTAGAAATTACTTCTTTCATTAATTTATGTTTTTACAATTATATATGTACAGTACACAGTAATAAGATGGATGCCTTATCCAGAATTCAGTCACATCATGAGATGTACAATGTGTTGGAGCAAACAGGCAGCTGAAAGCAAAATGGAAGGGAAAGGGAGAAAAAAAAGCATCTGGTGGACTGAGCAGGAAATGAGATAAGATACAAGTTTAGTGTTCCCAGCAAAAATGTTTTTAAAAATGCTATCAAATTGAATTGTTTCACCAAGGAGAGGAGAAAGGCAAAGGACACTTGGTGAACATGAGCAAAAAAGCTGAATTTAGTGGTGGACAGCAGTGATCTACAGTTCTGCATAATAGGCTCTCTGCTCTATAAATCTGCTCCACTCCACAGCACTTCCCCAAGTAGGTGATATATTTCTAAAAAGTTCCACATAAATGTCACCCTGAAAGCTTGCCATGCTGAAGACCATTCTAAATGTCAGAACAGTCTCATGTGACCTATGACAGAATTTAGGATTAGTCTGTGCCACATCATCTTAAAATGAATTTCTAAGACTGAGTTATGCCTTTGGAATTTGGATTCTGATCTGTGCTGTTATTCTGTCTCCTTGCCTTCAGAAGTACAGACTTGATTTTTCAGTTTTTCTCAGTTTTCAGTATGCTTGGAAAAAGAAATGAGGAATGTTACAATAGAACACATTCTTCCTACAGCCTTGGAAAGAATTAAAATGAATCATAACTGCATTTTGGATTTTAATCTTTGCACAAGTACCAATTCTTTTACACAATGCAGAGAAAAGTAAATTCCATTAGGTCCATTGTACACAGAAGTGAACATGAAGGGGTACAAAAGGCTGGATCCCTATAGCTAACATAATATAGAATCAGACAATCTTTAAACACCTTTAAAGAAAAAAAGTGAGTTAAATTCATTACACATTTTAATCTGACCTAATCAAGATAAAGCAGCATTAAAATAAAGGCACTAGTCTATATAAGGGGGGAAAACTACAGAAAATGAATATGAAATTAAAAACTTTCACAGTCACACATGCATGAAGGACAAGCATACATTAATTTATAGGAGAACACCACCTGGTGTTCAATGGATTTATAAAGTTATTCACATTATATTCACATTTTAAGGCTCCATTATCCTTAGCACCCATTTACTCTTTAGTGTCAACTCCTCTTATGTTATTGGTAAGTTATTACTCACCAAAGTAAGGAGAGCCATTGACAGAGGAATGATTCTTGGTGTAGACATAGGATACAAACTCTAAGTGTTTTCTGTAGTTTGGTGCATTCAAAAATATTTTTTGATTAATTGTGTGGGTTTTAGTAAGATGTAAGCTTTAGCTGAAGCTCCACCTTGGAGAAAATTGATACTCTTCTACAAAATATTTTCACAACTTGTAAGACAGCAAGAATGCCATTATCCAGGACAATTAAAGTTTAAAAATAATGTTTCATCAATGAAAATGGCAGATGAAAAAAAAAAGCTTTTCAAGCTACACTGCACAAAAATTTATATCAACTACAAGAATGTTTTATTACATACCATAAGGCCATATAATCCAGGGGTAACTCTTGATGCACATCCCAAGGAGCACAGTTAGAAATTGTGCAATAGGCCAGCTTCAGCTGCAGCAGCATCTGGCTTGTGACTACAAAACTACACAAATATCAAGTAAGTGGTTTTCTGAAGTGTTCTTTTCTTGGAAAAAGTTCTTCAATCTGGGAAAAACTAATACAATAATCTAGTCTGAGCTCAATTATTATACCAGGTATGCTAAATAAAACATCAAGCTCAGGCTTAAGTAGGACTTGTGGGAATCATAAGCCATATGCCAGCCCTCTGAACCAAAATTAATTTCATCTTCAAGACTATATAGGTCACTGTCATAACAGTTTGGATGAGAAAATTGGATTGGGGGCCAGTATTCATCTCATACTGCTAACAGTAGTCCTTATCACTTATTACTGCAATAAAAGGTGGTCCACAAACCAGAGAGGGTGTATGAAAGAGGTTAATAGCACAGTCACCTAAATGTACAGCTAGTACTCTGCCAGATTCACTGCATCAGATTTTATTTAGTGTTACTCTACTGCATCCTGTATTACCAAGCATAAAATAAATTGCATTTTTATAGCACACTGTAACTATTTTATGACTTCTATTTATTAGAAATACTTTTACTGTTTCCAGATAAAATATATTGAAATACTAAAAAAAAAAATGCATCTGTTATTCTATCATTTTAGTTATAAAGTACTTAAAAAGTACTTTTAAAACCTTTAATATTTTCTTTGTTCTGTTGCACATGTACACTGGATTAAAGTGACAAATTTTACCTGAAAATTTCACTGTGTTACTACAGAATTGCTGCCTGTGATGTTTCACAAAGCCTCAAGATTTCATTTCTGTACTAAACCACCAAGTGGCTGTGCTTCATACACTGCCACACAGTCAGTGTACCTGATGGATTAAAAAGCTCCAGCATCCCAACTCACCTTAAACACATTAAGCTTTAAGAGAAGCTGAAAGCAGCATTTGTGTTTATGCTGAAAAACACCCCAAGGACATATCAGTCACTGGTCACAGCCAGCACAAAGTCACGAGAGAAAAGTCCTTCTTAAAAATCCTGATTTCCTCTTATGACGAGGTACACTGAGTAACCCATCCAGCTGATCAGGGGAAGAGGATGTGATCCTTCTGGATTTCAGTGAAAGCTTTGATCCTGCCTCTCCCAGGATCCTTCTGGATGGAATTCATCCCACAGCTGGATAAACCCAGCATGGGAGGGGTCAGTGACTGGCTCACAGGGTCACAGTGACTGGGGGGACATCAGGCTGGTGACCTGTCACTAGTGGGGATCCACAGGGCTCCATCCTCAGCCCTGTGCTCTTCAAAACCTTCATAAATGACCTGGTCACAGCCCTGGAAGACAGAGTTTGCCAATGATACTAAACTGGGAGGAGCTGTTGACTCCATCAAAGACAAGTTCTGGATTCTGCACCTGGGATGGGACAACCCAGGATTTGCACACACACTGAGCAAGGAGAGGGCCAAAGCTGTGCAAAGGGCCAGAGGCAAGTTGAATCTGAGTCAGCAGTGCCCTGGCAGCTGTGTTTGGGGCCTTCTATTTACTGCTCTGATTTCTGGCAAATCTCAGCCATCACTCTCCAGTAACCCTTTTCAGTAGGGGGTGGACCCATGCAGAAACAGAGGGAGAGCAGGTCTCAGCAGGAGCAGCCAGTGTCCCACTGATTCCTATGCTTTCCTCTCCTGAACATCTTAACATCACAATCCACATTTCTTCTAGGATAGTGTTGGCATAGGCACCTACACATCAACAAGGCTAAAATCAAATGGGAGGGAGAATAAATATTTTTGTCTTTGCTCCTATTAACAGTATCACAAACTAATTGTGGCAGCATAGGACTACAGCCATGAAAAAGCACATAGAAAGTGAGAAGCTAAAAAAACCCTCTCAGAAAATTGACATAAACCTTGTACAGAGTTTCACTGGGATTAGTTCATTTCCAGATATTACTTGACCCTCCTGATGCTCTCTGGGTGTTGTGTGACAAGACATGCACAGAACGACTCTAACCTGTCAAGTTTAACTTGGCAAGATGTAACTGAAATGTCCCTGTTCATCAGTCCATGGCATTCATCTATCTGGGGACCCAAAGTCTGAGAGTTACAGGTCACATTACTATACATGAGCACATGATCCACGCAGAAAGCCTGCAGCCAAACCTACCAATGTGCACACTGAAAAATAACCTCCTCCCACCTCCCAGAGAAAAACTGAGCAAGTGACAGATGACTGACAGTGCAGATCATGTACCAGATACTTCATGCACCTTTTTTTTTTGTTGCATCAATATGCAGGTTTGAAGTATTTGCAGGTAAAATCAAATATTTTTGAAAGGGAACAGCTAAAAGAAATAGGAATCCTTGCAAAGTAAATTTTTAGTGTGATATTGATGTGTAACAGGAGCTGTACAACAACTGTTCTGGGGTCACCCAAAACTGTTTTTCTTTTTAAACACTATGAAAAACAGAACACACACACACCAGATGACCACACACTTGGGTTCAAAGCAGCAGCTTCAACCTCACTGCCCCAACAGAAGCCACACTGGACAAGCTATGGGTCAAGATACCACACACCACTGCTCCATGTTTTTCTGTGAAAAATCTGTCTCACTCAGATGAGGAAATAATCTTTTTAAAACACACTGATTGGTACCACAAGATTTTTCTCTACTAACCACTGTATTTTCTATTAAGTTTTACATTCCCAGCTGGTTTGGAGACAGGGGGATACATTAAAATAGGTACTTGGATTTGCAGGATAACACTTGAATGCTAAATTAAGGATGGGCTTAGGAAGATTTGAGAGGGTCTGGTTTTGCTGGGTTTTTACCCTGCAGGAGCTGCCAAGACTTGGAGAGCCAGAAGACTCATCTCAGGTCTCTACTCCATCACCTGTTTTCAAACACAAGGAACTCCAGTACTTAGGAGGAATATTTTTATTGGAGAACAAAAGGAGCAAATCCATGCTATTTTCAACCAAGGAAGCAGAAAATCCTCTTTTGCAGAGGCTGATGTTTGAGGAATAGTGACTGCATTTTCCTGAGAGGCTAAACACTGCCTGCTGGCCACGTTCCTGACAAAGCAGCAACTCCAGCTTACTCAAGGAAAAAACCCAAACTGTGCCAAGAGAGCACTAATTGCAAAGTGAGACAAGTAACTAAAGTGAGAGGGGATATTTTCCCAGTAATGGGAAGATCAGAGAGGTGCAGCTGAGCCTGGGAGAGGGATCTTTCTGCTCCTTTCCCTGCAGGACAGGGCTGTCCCCATCCCTGACCCCTGGATGCAGGGAGCAGCCCAGCACTGCTGCAACCTCACACTGTGGTACCCCAGGTCCATTCCTGCCCTGCTGGGCACATGGCACATCAGGATTCCTCAGGGCAGAAAACCACCTTTTCTACCAGCATAAAAAAAAAAAAAAAAAAAAAAAAAAAAAAAAGGGTCATTTCATCCCAGCCTCTTCCTTTAATAGCAAGTGCAATCTTTTTTTTTAAATATCTTTGCTTTTCTCAATTTTTATATTCCTTTAGCTTCTTTCTATATTCCTCCCAGGCTTTTCTTGAATATTTTCATCACACAGTTTTTTCCCCTCTTATCTACAATTGTATTTTTAACTTACTTTTTCATCCCCCTGCCTTCCTACCCATGCTGTAGTTACAGCTCCATAACACACATCACCAGTGGGCAACCATTAACTCATCCTTCAATGCTTTGTTTCCCTTCAACACCCATCCAACATTTCCCTCTTGAACTGCATCTGTCTAGCTCTTTATATTGTTAAAGAAACAGGATTTGGTTACCACTCCAGTGCATTTCCTGTCCTTCAAAGACTGGTGTGACATTTCACTGTGCTCACTGCCTGAGCAGGTGCCTGCAGGAACAAACTTCTGCCCACCACCCCTTGCAATGCAAAGGAGATTCTGCACTGGCAAGTAAAAGAGCCCAAGAAAGCAAAGAAAGGAAAAATGTATAACAGTGAATATAAAGAACAGAATGGAAAAGCAAGAAATACAAAAATAACAGGCCTAGCAATATTATCCTACAAGCAGGACACATTTCCACATTAAAGCAAAAACAAAGACCCCCAGAGAAACCAAAAGAACTCACACTACAGCTATGTATGAGACAGCAAAACGTAAAATAATTTTTCTACAATTTCACTGTAGAAAATTTTAGATTTTTGATTTTATATTTGAAAGTTTATTTGTAGCATCACTGAATACATGTCCTGCCAAGCTACTGCAGTACCTCATGCTAATGAGAGCTGGGCCTTTGGACCCCATTCTGTGCCATGTGTTTTTTATAATCTGCCAGCTCTTCCTAAGGGATGTCTCTGATCCCTCCAGCCTGGAGCAGCACCACAGCTGTGCTGACCCCAACACAGTGTGCTGCCCCCCAGCAGCCAAAACCAACCAGCTCTGGCTCTCCTCTTGAGAGCTGTGCAAACTCTATATGGGCACTCATAAAAAGAGTCTTTTACACCAGTTCAGACCTTGCCCTTTTGGGCAGAGCTGGGTCATAGATGCCAACCAAGCTTCCCACGTCCAGCAGCTCATACTTGATTCCTCTTGTTGGGGCAGGGAGAAGCAATGAAAAAGTGAATATTCCATCAAACCAATTAGATGAGTACTCTGGTTGTGCTTCTCTCTACTTCTAATTATCCCAGTCTGCCAATGTTGCCAGTGTCAGCACAGCTTCACATACCAGATCATGATAATTAGCAGCACAAACTTCTGATCTCTGATGTAGGAATTTCCATCAATTAACAAGTTAACAGTTAATTAGGCTTAAACCAAAAAAACCCCTCATCATCTGGTGCTTGTGCAGCCTGAAATTCTCAATTACACTGCTGTAGTTTAGCTGCAAGGTGAGGAGCTGTGAAGCCAGGCAGATTGGGAGCTCCAGCATCTGGGAGGTGCTGTGAAACAAAAGGCAGCTGCTGGCAATACAGCTGATAATAACACCACTAAACTAATTTTCCCTTTCCTTGAAGGAAAGCTCCATCCAGGGTTAGCATTCCCACTGTATTCTGTGTTTTGTCATCTATTTTGTTATTTATTAGATCACCACCTACCAAAAGGAGCAAGCCATCTAAACCAGCAGCCATGGAAGGCAATTCTTCACAATCAGAAGTTATTTAGCTGGAGATACCTCAAAATATCAGGTATCTATAGTGACATGTTTAATGTGCTATGCATTTTTGCAGCAGAAGTCAGAGTAAGGCTAAATTAATGCAAGTAGCAAACATTATAAAAAGGCTAAGTTACCAGAAAAAAATAAGATTATTTTCCTTCTAATTATAATTTTGTCACATTTGTCAAATATTCAAGAAACAAGGGTTTTTTTGTTTTTTTTTTTAATTTGTAAATTCTGTCTTCTTAAAAAAAAAAAAATCAATTACAAGACAACAACAAAAGTGAGTGGAGAAAATCAGCTCCTCTACCACCTCACACCCAAGCCATATTAAAGGAGACAAAGCAGCAGTCTAAGTCAATCCAGCCTGAGAAACTTCTGTTCTCTGCTGGGTTCTAGCAACATGAAAAGTAAGACAAAACCATGAAGCAAATAGCTTGCTCTAACTAATGATTTCTTTCCTTCATGAAGCAATTCAGACATGCCTTTTCCTGATAACGACTGAATTTCCTCCAGATTCAGAAGGCTGCCTCTCAGGCACTCTTTCCTTCCCTTTCAGAAGAAATAGTGGGTTCACATATTTAGCCTAGCTTTGGTGGCTCCACTGCACAAGCAGAATTTCAGTAGTTCACATGCAGATCAGTAGAGCCACCACACTGACCAGCCCTAGCACCATCAGCAAAGGGTCCTCAGCTCCAGCAGCACTGCAGCCACTCATCTGGGCTTTGTTTGTGCTCCTCTTGCTGTGTTGGTACAAAGGCTATGAGCACTCCTGCATTTTCAGAGTGTTTTGCCAGTACTGCTTGGCCTTAAACAAGTATAACCCACTCAAAAAAAAACTTCAAAATGTTCATATTGTATGGCATAATTCATGACTGTTCCCTCCTTAAATAAAGGGATGAATATCATATGAATTACAAGGTACTACAGGCATTGAGGCTTTGTTCCTTTTTCCCAGTGCCACTACCACAAACAGGACAGAAAAGGAGGGAAGGTCTCAGGTTCCCCTGCCCCATGCCAGCTGCTAACCAGCTGTGAATGTGGGATCCCTCCAGAGCACCTCCTGACACTCATGTGAGACAAATGAATATTTCAGGACTCCAGTGTGAGTACACAGAGCTTGGGCTGCAATGAGATCTGCCTGCTGTCACTGCCTAGGGGGTGATACTATAATGAGTTTCCATTATCATAGTTTCATCTTCAAGAGGCTTCTTTTAAGAAAATACACAGAAACTTATGATATTTGTTTCAGCAAATACCTTGTTAGAAAATTATAAAAGTACCTTTCTACTGTAAACCTCTGCGGCTATCATCACACAAAAATTATCTTTGTTAGGATCTGAAATTACATGAATCTGTTAAAGTTTGCAAATATAGGAACTACTACTTTAAATTCAAACTGCTGATCAACAAAAATGTTCATCTCTGGAGGTCCCAGTCTTATGACAGCAGCTATCATGTCCTTCCAATCAAAGTGAAAGACAAGAGAAAATAAACCCCATAATCTTAGCTCCAAATTAACTTTCAACTTCATTTGGAGGGGAAAAAAAATGGAAGAACTACTCCCTTAATTACAGACTTTCTTTCTTTCTAATTAACCAGAATAATTGAAGCATGACTTCTTAAAAGCCTCTTGCCTAACATCTCCCACAGTGGAAGCTTTTTGCTATCTGCCAAACAATATTAAGTCTTGAAAAACTTCTGGCTGGATAATCTGCTGGCTAATTCTACTGCACAGGGTACACAGTATCTTTCTTAAAAGCCCTCATGACTTCAAAAAGTATAATTAAAGTTCTGTTGCTTTTTCAACTCTGATTCTTCCAAACATAATAGCTAGAGATTGCAAAAGAGAATATATGGTCTCTTGATAATTTGAGATTCACAGAAGCACCATTTAAAATCTACTCTTGTTATGGCTTTTATAAATTTTTTTAAAGATCAAACATTAGTGGTAATGCTATTATTTCATAAAACCTTTTTTTTTTTAGGAACACATATTTCAGTATTTGTCTCATCGTGATTTTGCATCGTCCTGTTAAATAAAATGTAATAGTTCCATCCAGTGGTCTTCCCCAGCATTGCAGAACCAAGATCAGAAGGTAAAGTGAACACATCTTTATACCAAACTAATTGTAAAAATGACCTAACATCAGTAGGAAGGGCAGAGATGACTTACTGAACTCACACAGTAAATGTTTAGTATTGTAGCAGCATGATCAGAACACAATTATATAACAGCTTTCTGCTTGAACAACATATCTGAAAAGCAGATTTACCTGGTTATAAGTACTTTGAAATCACAATGCAAAATAAAAGTTTTACTTAATTAGCATAAAAATTCCTACCTCCATAGTGTGAGATAAGCAACCCTGAATGTCAAAAATCTGTTTTCTCTTTTCTAATTTTCATAACATTTAACATCCAGAGGATCCAATACAGAGCTTACTATACTAAAAAATATAAAAGCACAGACAAAGACTCTCTCCTAGGAGCTCTCAGCATTGTTTATGTCCCCCAAATGTTTCAGCTGGAAGTGTCAATTCCAGATGTATTGGTCACAGATGACTGACAGCAACTTCTGTAGCTCAGATACAATAGGGGGAAAAAAAAAAGCAAAACATTTTTTTATTGTTTCTCTGACCTGCTGTTCCTTCAGCACTTGGAAAAGAAACATGTCAGTGGAGTCCATTTAGCGTCTTAAATGACAGGGAAAATGTTTTTCATGTGTGCACACACAATGGTCAGCAAACAGCAATGACTTTTACCAAATTGCCCACAAATTAGAAAGGCAGAGCAGCAAATGACAATGAGGTTCAGGTAGCACACTGCACATTCTGGTGTTGTGTTAGCAACTTTCACCACTGCATTCATAAATATTAGATTCTGTTAACTCTTTCTGGTGTTCTGGATAACCTTTCTCTGACAGCAATGGTTTCTGCTTGCCCTGTTCCAGGTCATTAAGATCAGTCAAATTCACAAGACAGAGATCTTGACCTTGTCAAATCCAGTCATTCAAAAGACAGCTTCAGTTTGGGAAAAAGGAGAATGTGAGCTGCTATTTTCACATTCCCTATGCACTGTCAGTCTCTTTGTTATTAAATAAGCATTATACTCCCCACCCACAACTGGGCTTCTCTCTTCCAGCAGCCCCATATGGTGCCACTCATCTTTCTTCCCTCTCCTCCCCTTTTGTGCTGATCCAAGCACAGGATGCATTATGAACAAAGCTTTCCCCACTATTCTGTCTCCATATAACCCTGTCACTAACTTAGAAGCCATTTCTCTATTCAAAGATCAGCAAGCAAAGTTCCCCAAACAGCCTAACCCTGCCACTGCTCATGTTTTCACATCAGCAGCTCAGCTTGGAGCAGTGACAGCAGCTGCTTGGTTTACAGGGCTACAAACACTTCTCTTTCAGAACAGAACCATCAGATGAACAGCACAGTGTGCCCTACTGCTCACTGTATCCCAAAAGCTTGTCATCATCCTAGATTTTACACCAGGGGGTACAGCAGACCAAAGCAAGGTAATATTTAAGGCTGCCTGAAGTTCAGTGCAACTTTTTAGCTTGAGAATCTAGATTTGCCAAGTTTAGCCACTGGGAGGAGTGCATCAGTGCAGGCTTAAGCATCAGGGAGATGGGGAGAGAGGCTCAACTGCTGAAGGTAAAATTATACCACAAAAGCCATTAAAAAATTACCAACTTCTCCTGAGTAGTCGAATTAAGATTCAAAGAAATAAAAATCTATACCTATACCAACAAATCCCTATCAACAAGGTGTGGCAGGTGAGTGCTGGAAATTCAGAATTGCAGAAAGATCACCAGCAGTAGCTTCCCTTCCCATGGGCCCAGAACTCCACTTCTTAGTTCATTAAAAAAAGCCCTGGGGTCCCACAGCTCTGGGATGCAGGCACCAAGGAGCCTTTGCATGTCCCATCCTTGTGCACTGCATCCCCAACCCAGTGTCTGGGCATTTTATGCTCTCACAACCACCTGTGACAGAAATATCTCTTCCAAGAAGATTATTAGGCACAGAGATATTAAAGTGACATCCACAAAGGGCACATTCATTAAAATGCTCAGAGCTGACAAGTCTAAGTGTTTAAGCACCTAGATACAGCTCTGAAATGGGATGGCCAAAAAGCAGCAGAGACTTCAGCAATCACTAGTCTGAGCAGGATTTCACCAGCAACCTCTAGTAAGCTGTTTGAGCCCTCCAGATGTTAGCTTGCACATATGTTTCAGCAACACTGACCTACAGAAGGGAACCCTTTCCTATAACCATGGTCTTGTCTGTAAGACAAGGCACATAAACCCTTCCAAAGCTTAAAAAGCATGAAGCCTTTAAACACAGAGCAAGGAGAAGAAAGGGGACACACTTTTTAAACACCACCATCACTGGATGCAAGTCAGTAAAAAAGAATTGAACACTGAGCTAAACTTGAAATAGAGGAAGTAAACTCTGGACTCCAGTTAACAAGAACACCAAGCTTGAAGCTTCACCAGTTATGATGCTGCATATAAATGTTTATAGTTTCATTTTAAACTTAACTTGATACATTTTGGTAAATGTAGAATTTATCAAAAGGCTTACAAATATGATTGCTATAAGTCAATAAGGAATCATCACTGTAAGGCAAAAAGCTGGATTTATCAGGCAGTGAGCCAAATTATTAGAAACTGGGAGTGTCCTGTATTATAAATGCATTAACATATATAAATATCTACAAACTCATAACCTACTTGAATTGGGAAGCACTCATTTTTATTCCCTTTGAAAATGTGAAATTGCAGATTATTTTATTTTTTAAATAAAGCTAACACAACTAGTGTTAATAAACCCAAACAATAGTACACCATAGACTATTACTTTCACCTGAGTTTATCCCTTCCACACCATATGAGCAAGCACTAAAATTTGGAAATAAAAATCCAAAATTTAATGCTGTGTACCCGAAAAGAAATTGAAAAAAGTGACCATCCTGACAGTGTCTTGGATGCCTCAGACTTGGCACTTTGCAAAGAGAGGAGATATTTCATCTTGATCTCATTCCTTTTTTATTGCTTGCTTGTAAAAATAGATACAACTCACACAGCTCAAGGGTGTTGTGAAGGTAAATTAATTATTTTGAGAGAAGCTATTCAGATATTACAGTGATGAGCATCATGAAAAGCCCCTAAGGAAAAGGATCATTTTGACTTCATGGTAAGGGTCTGAATAAAATGCAGGAAATGAGGCCTGAGGCCACATGTTGTACAAAATAGTGAACATCTGTTCATTAAACAAACTCTGTCCATCAAAAAACCTGAATAAGGCAAGAATAGTTCAGAACAAAAATAGTATGGGATAACATAATTAAGGATTACTGTACAGCATAAAACTGGAGGCAAACTTCTGTTGCAAGAATCATTAACCATACTCAGACTTTAAACTCCTCATTTTTCTGTGAACAATATTTTTATTGCATGCAACATCCTTGTTTACTTTTTCAAAATTAAAACCAAATCCTACTTCTTTCTCAACAGTTTGTCCATTTATAAATGTTTGAAACTCATGCACAGTAAACAGGCTGGGGAGTAGATGGTAGCAGTTGCTTCCCTGTGTGTTTTCAGGGATAGAATTGGCCAGAACGATTTCACACATTTGCTGACAAAAAGAGTCAAGAACGTGGAGAATTGCTGTGGGCTCTTGTGGCAACAGACTTGTCAAACTACTCATCTCCCCCAAATAAACTTGGCCTTCTACCACAAATCTGTATCAGTCTTGTGTTGCTTTTTTACCCCCTCCCCCCATTCTCAATCTCAGTTTTCCAGTTCTATGCTTCCTATTAAAAGTTCAGGATCCCCTTCCAGTCTATCACACACTTGTGATTTACACCACCTAGCTCTCCTGTGAGATTCTCAGTTCCTCTCCTGCATTCCTCAGGCTACACACCTCATGTCCAACATTTTAACCTCCAGCAATCTTTTTTCCTAAGCACCAGCTCACTTTGGTGCTTGCTCTGAGAATCAGCTCTCCTAGCCTCAGTCACCCAAGAGTTTCTATTTATCCATCTTGAAATCAAGACATGTTTTCTGTTTCTCTCCAAGTCCTATGCCACTGCATTACCTCCTTATCCCAGGTATCTGGCACTGCCATCTGGCTGGCTTATTTATATGTGGGATCTAATTCAGAGCCCATTTCAAATTCATTTCCAGTCCAGGCTTTCTTCTCCCCTCTCCAGAAGCTTCCTCTAGGCTGTATTTATATGGAGATCTCACACACTGCAAGATGTTTCAAGATGAATATCTCCCACCTGAGTGCTGAAGTCAAGAATTACCTCATTATTTTTAATATTTATTAAAACATTTAATTTTATCACTGAACTAAAAAAATAACAGGAAAAAAAAAAACCTCTGCCCTTCCAAACATTTAAAGATATAAAATTAAGCTAAGAAGTTAAGCTTCCACAGTGGAAATATGTTCAAATTCACAGGACAGTTTTACCCATACATACAAGACCTGAATTTTACTGATAGTCTTCAATGAGCAAACACAGACCATAAAGTGACTGTGGACATGTCAGAGCAGTAGAATTCACAGTAATTCATCCTTGCATGATGCTAAACCAGGCCTCAGAAGGAAGATGTTGCAAACACAATGCTGCAGCATCTCCTCAGGTGTGCATTGCTTTCACCCAGCACCTGCCCTTGGGGAAGGTGCCTGGAGGAGGTTCCTGGCAACACCCAGCCCTGGTGAAAGCACTGTGCACTCCCTAAACATGCACAGAACACTGCCAGGACCTTTTGCTAGGGCACAGAAAGCTCAGTGCTAAAAGCTGGTAGGAGCAGGGAGAAGCAGGTTTGGGCTCAGCAGGCAGTGGGAAGGTCCTGGGGGGTCTCTGATGGGAAGCTCCTGATGGTCCCAGGTGGATGCATGGCCCTCCTCCCAAATATCCTTCACTTCCTCATGCTCAAAGCCCATTTTCCAAGTGAAACACCTCATCCCTTTGAGTGGAAAAGCCTCCAGGAATCCACTCCAGGAGACAGCTATGCCTTCTCTACGCCCCTGCCGGGCCAGAGGGAAATTCCTGCTGCTCATCATTGTCACACAGCTGTGACAGCCAGCAGCTCCCAAACAGAGCCCTGGGAGAAATCAAAGCTCTGGAGGAGCTTCAGACAGTGCAGCAGAGGAGTGTTGATGGGCATATCAGTGCCAGCTGCTGTCCTGCAGAGGCAACAGCAAGCACTGCCTCCAGGAAAATCCTTCAGCTCTTCCTGTGGATTCCTGGATTTCAAGGGACTTAACCCCTGGTAGCATCAGGCACGACCAAATCAGATCAATATTGTGTTTCAGAGCATTCTAGCATCTTGCAAACAGATTTTATACCTTTTAAAATAAGAATCTGAATAATTCTGAAGTTTTTTAAAGCATGACTTGGTACAGAAAACAAAAGTCAAAGAAAGTAGATTTTACTTCTGCAACTCAATGCAACTAAGTCAGCTGTTTCTCTCTTTAGTTTATATCAATAACTAATTTTTCAACTCAGATACATTAATCTCACATTTCTTTTCAGGTTCTCAAGCCAAAACTTTGTACTGTTTTGTACCTATAGAAACCTACAGCTTCAAGTGACCAAGCAATTTTGGTCAGGCATTTAACAGGACAGTGTGAAATCCAGGCAGACAGAGAAAAGTTTCAGTAAGAGAAATTAAGAAGACTGGGTTCACACAGCTTGTACTCCAAGTTCCCAGAGGCTTCTTTTACCACAAAATTAGTCCCCCTGAAAAAATCTGAACCTCAATTTATATATAGTTTGTTTTCAGAGCAAGAAATTTAATTTTCATAACTCCACTTTGGTGGGTTTGGTCTTTTTCCCCTTCCTCCTTGAGAAGCACTCCTTACTAAAAAAAAATTGGCTGAGAGAGCTGTCCTAATTAATATTCAGTTCAGTGATTAAGCACTCTCCCAAGTGACCTATATGTGTAATAGCATCAAGTACCACCTGCTCAAATTGTTGTTTTGCAGGGAAATATTAATCCCTTGTACCTTCTGTTACCAAGCTTGGATGCCATCTGAAACTCAGACAGGAATGATTCATTGCAGATGCTTTGTAAACTCACTGAAATTTGTATAAAAACGTAGCAATTATGTACAAATAATTTGAAATCATGCAGTGCAAAAGGCAGGTTACCTAACTTTAGATGATTTCTCCTATTTGAAGTTCATTTCAGATTATGTGATGCATAAGATACAAAGTTTTTAAATGGAAAACATTTTTTTCAGTTTTTCTTTTAAATAAACATTGCATATTTTCAACATACAAGTGTAAGGAATATAGTTCAATCAAAATTGTGTGTGTGCTAAAAGGTGTAAAGACAATATTTCATAAAAACCTATAGTTTCAAGAGAACTGGTATAGAAAGCTGCACTTCACATGTTTGAATTTGTAGCTAGAACAAAATGCATTAATAACTATAGTATACTTTCAATCTGCACTGTGAGTAGAAAAATCATTTTATTTCTGCCAACATTATACCTCTAACAAATTTGCATGTTTGCTCTTGGTGGAGCACAAGTGGAAGGGAGAAAAGAAGCAGATTCAGATAATTGGCAGCTCAACAGCTCCAAAGGTCAACATCTGACTTCAACTGAGATTCTTCCTGTTTCACACAAGTGGTTATTTAAAAGATGATATCCTCTCATGCTTTCTGTCTTTTGCCTACATATCTAAGAAACCTCTAGATCTCATCTTCAGTAAATATTGGTATCTTAGAGGAAATCTGAAGGCAGGAAGTGAAAAAGTTTGAGTAAAAAGGAAATTTTGCAAGCAACCCAAGGAGTGCATAATGTAGAGAAAAAATACTGTAAATTCCTTGAAAATATTCTCAATGTATTCCTAAATATTTGTGCAACAGCAAAGTTTTCCCTTGTCCTGGGAAGCTGGGGGACAGGCAGAAGCAAATTACCTGCACATTAATTATACATAAACAGAATTTTCAAGACCACAATTTCTGTATTTAGAGACTGAACAAATTAGCAGCATAGAGCAACATATTTCAAAGTAAGAGAACATTTATTGCAATTAAATTTTAAAAAATTGTACCAACATTTTTAAGATGACTCAACATAATGAGAGGGGGCTGCAGGGCTTAAAAAGAAAACCAGATTATCCAGGGGAACTTGCAAGAGGACTCAGTTTTGGGCTTAGCACTGCCAACAGTATCAACGTACCACAGTAGGGAAGACAGGTCCCTAAAATCTGTACCAATATCACTTCAATTTCTCAGTTCTCCTCTCTAAAATGGGTTGCACTGAGCTTTGCCACATTATGGGACAAATCCTTAAACTTTTGTGATGGATTCTGGTATTACAGCATTGCATGCAGGGGAAGTACCTAAGCCTTGCTGTATAAATGCTATATATCAGAGGACATGTTTTCTTTTTACAGCTTGATCATTTAACAGCCAGCCTTTGGGAATTGCTGATGAAAGCCAAACATCAAAATCTTGAAAAACAAGACAAAAAAAAAAAAAAAAAAAGAGCAAAGATTCTATGAATGCCTTAACTAACATTATCCTCCCACCATCTAACTAATGCATATTGATTTGTGTGTCCATAAAATTCTAAATTTATGTGAGTTTTATAGTGGAAAATTGCAGGCTGGTTGCAAAACACATGCAAAATAAAACTGCCCAACAGATTTTTTGGAGCCATACATTCAAATACATTCTTATAATTTTGAATATAAGCAACTGAATCAGATTAATGAGATGTATAAAGAGTTCTTTTTGAAAGACATGAATGGGAATTACACAGACAGCTCTCAAAGGTTAATTGCAGCTGAATCCTTGACTATTCTGCCTTTTCTGAGCTGTGACTGGCAGTGACTGTACATTTCTACAAACTAAATGTACAAGGAAAGCAAAGGCTTTCCCTTGCCAACACTGCAGAGATGACTGATGGGGTGAATTCTCTCAGCCATCCCCACTTATTGCTGTGCAAAAGGACAAACAGCTCATGAAACAACCCTCACTTCTTCACTTCTGCTATACCTGAAGCACTCAGGGTGAACCATGCCCAGCTACAGTTCAGCTAAATAGTTTGGCTTAAACAGAAATGTTGAAACAATAAGATCCCTTACTGCCCAGAGTCATTCCAGCAGAAGGGATTGTGAGACCCAAATTTGTTCCAAGGTTCACTAAAAAGTTGATTTTAGGAGTGTATTCCCTGACATCTCAAAATTGGATTATGGATTTTTTTTTTTTTTTTTTTTTGCCCCCAATAGTAGTAATATCTTCCAGTTACAAAAATAGAAAACATTCTGATTTCTGTATTAATAGCTAGGCAAAGTTATTTTCCAAGTAAATAGCACCACAATATTTGAAGCCTCCAGTAGTGGCAGTAGTGGCTTATGGAATTGGAGCAAGTTTTGTTCTGAAGAAGCCTCCAAACTACTATTGAAATATACTTTACCCATTGGTTACCAATATGGACTGAAACAAAAGTATAAGAGAAATAAAAGTATGTATTGATTATTTAGTCAGTGGGTTAAAACTAATTTTCTTCCCAAGATATATAAAACATGTACTTTGAACTTTCAAACCTATTTTAGTGAAAACTAGAACTTGCAAAGTACGTATTTGATAGAACAAAAAAAGATGGGAAAGAAAAATATCAGCTCTTATGTATTAGTTCATGCTGCTGCATTCTTTAGAGTAAGTCTGAACAACTTATTACAACTCATACTTACTAGCTATCTGCTAGTTTTTATGAATACTAATTCAAGCAAAAGGCTTTTATTTTAATTAAATTTTTCCTTCTTTGTGCATTTCAAAGAGCCAAAGTACAAGTAGTTGAGTTTTTCAAATAAAATTTGGATGCTAATATGGAAGTTCCTGGAATATTTTGCAATGCTGATAAGTTCTGTTCAGATATTTCTAGTAGCTCACCAATTGTCATCCAGGTGTATGTAAACCATTGCAGCTATTTATAGGTGTATTACCTTATTCCTGTCCAATGCAGTTATTTATATATTTGCATTACCCACTGGAAAGGTATTGACCTCTCTTAGGGATAACACTAAATATATCATTTTTATCATTCAGAAGTACAATTTTGTATTTACAAATGCTTACAAATGTTTGTATTTCAGTTTTAACAATGACTCTAGTAGAAGTATTTCCTATGATTGAGTCTGTTCTACTGCTAGTAGAACAATCCAGTAGTGAAATCTGAGCAAAGCACTCAGTAACAAAGTGGGGAAAAAAGTTTTTCCTTGCTGTCTGGCTTTCGTGGAATGCTGCAAACATTTTAGGAAAATAAGTTGTGTCATGAGAGCATTACCCAAATGCAACCTGACACTACAGAGCTGTATCATGCTTAAGTGCAACTGCCTTGAATAAAGGCTGAAACTTCTTCAAAGCACTTTACAGTAAGAGGGGAAAGGAAAAAAAGGTCTGACAGTCACTAGCTGCTGTGAAGATATTACAAACATCATGTAGGAGACAACTTAGAAGCACTGAAGAACATTATTTTCCCTACAGTTAATGGATGACAGGTTTCTCTACCTTAAACCAAAGCATATCTTCACATATAGAATATATAGTGCTTCACAAAGATGGATACACTCTGATATTCCTTCTAGTTCTAGTATCTCACAATAAAGACTACAAAGTTCAGATATGTATGCTTCACATAATATTTTCCTGTATGAAAAAATCAATCCATTAAGTGGACTTGAATTTAAAAAAAAACCAAAAAACCATATATATATATATGTAAAATAATTTCTCTGATAAAAAGATCCAGCACCTCAGGAATACTGACCCTACCACAGGGCAGTGCTTTAGTGCCATTGAGATGGGTTAACCACAAAGCTGGTTAATGCATTTCATCTATAAGCCTGTAATTTGAATTCACTTTATGCTGATAAATCCTAAATCTTAATATGCTAAATCATGTGCATTAAATGCAAGACAAGTCACTGTGACAATCTATCAAAATTCTTTCAAATGAAGGCCAGAAAAGTAACCCCATTTTCATACTGTAATAATTTTACAGTGACTCTGAGTGAGTATTAACTAAGTGAAATCAACAAAAAGACAACTTAATTTCATGAGATGTTTCCATAACAGACAAAGAACCATTAGGATCTTTCAATTAAAGTAGTTATCCAGTATTCCTCCATTTTGTAAAAGCAGGTCTTAAAAATAGAGATGACCAAATCAGTCACTTCAGTTTCATTACTATAAATTTTAAAAAAAATTATCAAGTTCAAATTAAAACAAACTTACAGAAAAATACCATGGCATGAAAATATATTTTTGAGACCATTTTCATAACATTTTTGTACTTTCCAAGCACCTGAATACATAGTTATGACAGAAACTAAGGTAAAACAAAGATGCACTTATTGTTGTTTTTTCCACCAGAAACACTGGAACAAAGAGGTAACTTCCAGACAAGTATACTCATCCAGTACACAGGGTAAAACATGGCATTTTCCAGTTAATAGAGCCTCCCTCCCTGCATTGTTACATCTCCACATTCACTTATGAAGTCCATACCTAATTCAATAGATGAAGACACCAAATAATGCATCACCTTTCCTTGCTTACAATCAGTTTTCATTTTCCACATTGTCTGGATCACTTGCTGTCCAGTGAGTGCTGATATTTTCCATTTTCCCTCTCTCTGTAAAGGAAGCAAAGACTCCACCTTCCTCCAACAATAGGAGGAGCCAGTGCATCATAACATTGAGCACTCAGCTCTACAGATCACTTTTGCATTCATCCCTCAATTGTCAAGTGTCAGGAGAAAAGGATTTGCCTGAAACATGAGAACTGATTCAAACCAGCATAAGCCATTTTGCAATCAATTGGTCTGCACAGCTGGGTTTATGTAGCTATTTCTCTCAAGGCTTCTAAACATTTAGCCATCACTTGAGTCTGAGCACCTGTAGAACCAACAACTGAGCAGTGCAGGGGTCCCAGAGCCACATTCTCTGTGTGACTGTTGTGGACCAGGCATCCATTCAGAGCTACCAAGCTGAGATCATCATGTTTACTATCAGTAACACTATTTGGTTTGGCTTCACTGTCTCCAGAGCAGAGTCAAAGCAGGTGGTGCACAAACTTCCAGGCACTGAAGGTGGTGATCACAGGATGTGCTTTTAAATTGCAAAGTATTTCACTCACAACACACACTAAATGGAACAAGTTTTACCATTCCTAAAGCAACCCTTGAACATCACTCACCACAATCATAAAGACCTATTTTCTACTTTCATCTAAAATTCCAGGTAATGCACATATTAGAAGTGCATGAAAATGCTCTTAACCTGATTGGATTTTTAAAGGCATGAAAGGTGAATAAATGGGAAAAATATGTTACAGAGAAGCTGAAAATTGGAATTCCAATTTTTTAATTAGTTATGGAAAGTAGCACAGCAAACAGGTTGAGTAGCATTTCTAACTTGCAAAATTAATCTTGTTGGCAATTTTCACAACTCAAGTCCAAGCCTACATTTCCATCAAAACAACCTCTCACAGAAACTTCCCACAACTCTGATGTTAAACAAAAGACCCTATCTCACACAAACAATGCCTTTTTGTTTGGCATTAGAGTTGGATACAGATCCTTGATGGGGAAAGATTCCCCACACTGCAGCCAAGGCCAGAGGATGCCTCACTGCACAGACACCAAAAGAGCAAACCCCAAGAGCTGTCACAGGCCACTGGGGAAGATTAGTGCCCTAAAAATCCTTGGGGTTTATATCAGGTGCAATAGTTTCTAGGAGAGCTTTCAGGGCCTCCACTTGCACTGCTGATGAAAATTAAGAACCAGTAATGACAGACATTGTTTCAGCCTTTTTCAAAAACTGGATCTTTCTAGTTACTGAAAAAATACTTATGTAACACCTCTCCAGGAAAACATTTTCAGGCAACCTACTACCTAAAAATACCATTATTCATTTAAAGAAAAAAAACAGACCTTGCTTAAAATTTACTGTGTAACAATTCTGCTTAGTATTTATTGTGAAAAAGTTTTGTAAAGCTCTTTATCTGGAAACGTAGGCACACAAACTAAGTTCTGCGTTTTTCTCCCAAGACTGGTAATGCCTTTCTTTGCAAAAAGGATACATAAAAAAAATAAAAACCTGTCTTAATTTATTCATCAAGTAATACAATAAAATCTTTAGGCTATGGTCAAATGCAAGTACAACCAGCTCCTTAGATATTTAAGATTTTTCATTAAGATCCCTGCACCCAGGTTCTGGATTGATCATAAGAGTCAAGTCCTTTTCCATTACTTTCTGCTATCAGCTCCAGTTGCATCATAAGAGCACATTATACTACTAAAACAGCTTTACATAGCACAATACATCAGGATTTAATGTGTGGAAAGAATAACTGGGAAAATAATACATGATATGTGATATATGGATTCAATCCTCCTCAACAATAGTTTTTGTTCTACTCCAAAATAAGCAACTCCACTTGATTGCTTTATTGTGGATTTGGATGTCTAGAAGACCATTTTCTACTGCACTTGAAACAGAAAACAAGTATTTATGGACACACATCCACAGCAAGAAAGATAGGACACCCAAGGGAAATGCTTTAGAAATGACTGTGTATTATCAGCTAGTGCAACAAGCTAAGTAAAAGCTGAGTTAAACAAATGGAGTTTCAATATTTGTGGCTAGAGGCTTCTGAATCAGAATACCTCAGTAATTAGCTCAGATTAAATTTAATTACTCATAGAATTACCAATGTCTTCATTAGTAACTGGCCCTTTGGTATGGATTATCACATAAATCTTTTTTCATACCATCTCTAATTGAAAGTAAACAAACCAAAGCTTGGTGTAAACCCAGTCAACATGCACAAATTAAGCCAGTATTTATGCTAGATCTTATTTTCTCTGAACTCCAATACCCATTTACAGTGCCTAATAAAGAATCAAATGTGACAGTAATGCTTAGCTGGTCCCTTGCCAAAACTCTTGATGGTGAGTCCCTGCCTAACTTAAGGATATAAATTGATACAGCAAATCCTCCTGCTCCAAACCTGAGGCAGCTACTTTGCCCTAATCACAGACTTCATGTAATGAATTAAACATCAAGACACATTTTTGAGATGGGCAGGTGAGCCTGGGGAGCAGTGGTGCCATGGAATGCCAAGTGTGTCCCTGCCCTGCTGTGCTCCCCAAGGGAAAGCCCATGCCCAGGGAGATTCCTGGTGGGAAGCTGGTCATGCTGGCAGCTGAGCCACTGCCACACAGCCTTGGTCTCCTCAGGGAGAGGAGCTTCAGATTGCGGTCTTTGAGGAAAAAAAAAATCTTCAGTAGCTTGGCACCACTCTGTTCCCCCAAAATAAGCACAAAACAGGCACAGGGAAGAGGGGAGGGGAGCCCTGGAGATACCAGGTACAGGCAGCAACAGTGACATCCCAGTCTCAGGTACACAGAAGGCAACCAGCAAATGCTTCTGCTCCAGGAGAGTGTTCTCAACACCCAAGACCAGGAGCCACTACTTTCAGACTGATTTGATTTTAGGGCCTGGCAAGAAACCAATGCTGTGCCTTGTTCACAACTTGGCCAAGTTACTAAAACAGCAGCTTAGACAATGGCATTGCTCCAGGCTCTAGTAATACTGTGCATTTGAGAGTCAGGACACAGCACTTGCCCTTCCCAGAAATACAAGTAAGATCATTCCTAGGACCCTAGCTTTCTTAAGCAACCAGCATACTTTCTTACCCTTCTATTGAAATATGCAAATCCTGTCTACTGCATCCCACACATTAATGAAGCAAGACACACACAGAAAATTTATATTATTTAAATAATTAAAAATTTCCTCTTCCTGGAACTATCATTACCATTTATACATGTGTGCAATACAATAAAATGAACAGTGTGTTACTATATGTGGGATTTCTCAGCATGATACAAGGAAAAGTTCCCCTGAGGAAGGGGCCTGCAGCCAGCCTCAAAAGAGAGTCATAGAATGGTTTGGGTTAAAGAGGCCATAAAGATCACCCAGCTCCTGCCATGGACAGGGACACCTTTCACTAGACCAGGCTGCTCAGAGCCCCCCAGCTTGGCCCTGAACCCTTCCAGGGACAGGGCATCAATGATTTCTCATGGGAATTTATGCCATTATTTATTTCAGTTTAAAATCCAGCCACTACTTTTAAGGCAAACCATATTACCATACTCAGAGAATTCTTTTTGCTCTTGAAAGAATGGAAAACCCCCAAGAAGCTCCTTGTACAGCATGGAGAAATTATGTGATGTTAGCACAACATACTGGTTTGCCTCCATCCACACAGATGTAAACCTTGTGTGCTTCCATAAGGAAACTTCTTAGATGGTGAGAAAAAAGTTTTAAAATACCCATCACCATCCTTTACATGTATTTCTGCTACAAATCTGACTAACTTATGTCTTGATTTACTTAAAAAGTACTTGCAGCTTCCTTTGATATTAATTTGATTTTCTTTTTTTGCCTCCTCATCCTTGAGGGAAAGTCATTACCTCTCAACAAGAGAAGCTAACCTAATCCAAGTGCTCTAATGGAAATATCTGTTTTAACCTATGACAGTTATTACTGTGAAAACAAGAAGAATTAAAACCATTTGTTTTCATGCTTTTACAGTGAGAGGAGACTGCTGCCTTCAGCAAGCTTGTAGAGCATCCTCACTGAAATGCTTTCTGGATTTTTCTGTGGAATTTAATTAGAATGCATTACTTCCCAGCAGCACCTCAGCAAGAACCCCCTCTTCTAACGACTGCTTAGCAACATTTTCACAGTATAAATGTATTTAGATGATCTGTATGCAGCCTCAGCACTGCAAGTTCCATACACTTTGAAATAAACTCTCTTGAAGAAGTGTGCTACAAGCTAATAATTTTATACTGATTTTGGAAGTGTTCAGTGTATCAGATCTAGAAAACACTGAGGAATATGCAGAATTTCTTCTGTTTAAGAGGAAAAATTATTTGAACACACAATCTGTTATCAGGAAGTCAGAGGCCTTTTCAGTGGCTGGCCTTGTCAAGGACAAAGAATTTTATTAGAGAGGATTCAAAAATGGAAAGATTTAGGAGCCAGATGGGTTATACAAAATAAATCACTGCTTTCCCTCAGAGCTGATGTGAAGAAAGACTGTACACAACAAAGGGCCCAAAAGTGGGCAAATGCTTTGCTATTGAATTACATTCTTAACAGAATTGTAAAATTTTAAGCATATTTTACATATTTAGGCTCTATTAATAGAAGTGTAGCTGCCCATCTTAGTTGAGGGCTCACAAAGGTAAATCTTGCAGGTGCTCCCTTTCACATGGCCTGTGTGCATGACACCCTTCATCACACCCTGCATGCCACTCATTTGGAGCTTGAAAACAGTCATTAAATTGGCTATTTATGAAGGTTTGAGTGAAAGAAGGCAGAATTTCTCATGTAAAAAGAAAGCACAAAAAGACCAAGGAGAAAAAAATGTTAAAGTAATTTGCCATAGAAGAAGTAGATGTATCAACTGCACACCAGTACTCATGACTATTGAAGGCAGATCTAATATCTATATATATTATATTATATATATTATATATTTAATATATAAACAATTAAAAGAAGTAACAGAGTCACATACAGTAAATAGAGAAGACATCTTTTGTATACAATTTCATTTTTTTGACTTGTAGTTGTAGAGATTTTTTTGACCAAGCAAAAATTCCACCAGATAGGGGGCCAACTTGGCAAAATATTAATGTCTTCAGAGATGAGAACAGAGCTGGAACACCAAACTTGCCTGTTTAGCTGAACAGGGACAGGCTGTATGTGCTGCAAATTCACAATGTCTAAGCACACTGGAAGCTAAAACAAAGGATTCCTCACAACAAATACCTCACTCCACACACAGGGTCTATTAAAGACAAGGATTTGGAGGAGTGGGGGATTCTAAAGCTTCCACTGCATTTCAAGTCAGAGATAATGACAGTGACCTGCCAGATGAAGTTAGCAGCTTCACAGGAAGCCTGTCATGCTTGTGTTTATTTTTCTTAAAAGACATGTATGAGCCCATGCTGTGTACAGTGGCACTTCAAACACAGCATCTGCCTCCTGATCTGTACAAGAATGAACATATTTGTTAAGCTCATTCTCCTGCTGATGGGCAGCCCAGTGAAACAATCACAGTTTGCCTGTCACACACACGCATAAATTAAATGCAAAATTACATTTAGAATTGCAGATGCCCTCCCCTTCATATTTAAGATAGGCTAGAGAGCAATAATAATTCTACAGCTCCCAAATATTTGTATTGCAGAGGTGTCTGCACATGTTCCTGGGCTGCCTTGCTAGCTGAGCCTGCTTTGAGCAGGGATTTTGGCACAGATGACCTTTACAGCCTCAGCCATTGTGAGAGCAGTGACCACTTTCTGTACACTGCTCAACATCTTTTCTGCTTCAACTGAGATTTGAAGGAAAAAAAATGTGAAATTATTTTATACAAGACACTCAAAGCTTTAGATTCAAACAGACAATGCTAAGTATAGGCATTGTAAAACCTGAATCCCCATGTTTCTCAAAGTTCTCTTGGGAACTTTATGCTAGTCTAAAGCAAAACATCTAAAAGTTTTATAGCGTGTGATTTATGAGTCTTACCATTAAAGACAAATTTTCAAAGTGCACTTCACAAACAGGTCTCTCATGTAAATGGGATTATTCCTCTGTTTCAGATTAATAAATAATAAAATCTTGCAGCAAATCAAGCCAGCAGGAAAGTTCTTGGCACATACACATATATCTATATCTGAAATCCTACAATATACATGAAAAAGAATTGCCCTAGGCTACTTTTCTGTAATAGAGAAATACCTGGTAATGATCAATGCCAGAGTTTTTGAAAGAAACAGATTTCAGAAAGATCATAAAGAGCATGGCATGCTTTGGACTAACTATGCAGCACAGCATTTCTTTTCAGCAAAATAAAACTGCACTTCTTCTCAATAAGGTTTTGCTTTTATGGTTGAAGCATTCCTGTATTATTTGTCTGAAATTAGCAACAAAAAATAAAACCCTCACATGTTATTATCCCCTATTTTTAACAGACTGAGAAAATTGAAAATATTAATTTTCACAGTGATAGGTTTAAACAGATAAATAATCTGCATGTTCTACTACATATTAGAATAATGGAAACAAAATTCTTCCCTATGTATTTTTAATAATATGACCCAACAATCATGAAGCATAGTCACAAAGCACTGAAACATCATTTAGCAAGATGAGAATGCTGTGACTTATTTTATCTGATCCAGAAATGAGCTGTCAAAGTTAAATTGTTATGTAATTAATTGTGCATTTGCTAGCAATTTTTAAACTGTGAATGAAAAACTGTTCTGAAATTGCAAATTATTGAACACTTTCATCTAAGACATGAGATAATTCTTTGAAGACCACTTTCCCTGAACCGAGTGTTAATGAGAAGTTCCTCACTTTAATAAAATGCCACCCAATAAGTATAACCGAACAATTTTCCTTTTAAAAAATAGTATTTCTTAGACAGCCCTCCCTGGATGGATTCCAGAATTGGTGTTGAGGTACAGAAAAATTCAAGACCTTTCAGATAACTCACCCCCAGAGTGAGCACTGAAATGGCTCACTCAGTTCTAGGCACAAACTGCAATTAACTGATTCACTTCCAAGGCACTGCATAAGACACTCTGCCTTTATATTCCTACAGACCTGCAGCTAAAAAGTCAAAAAGTCTTTAGCTCTTCTCAAGTTTCCTCAAAGCAGATCTAGAAGGGCTATTGATGACCTTTTATCTTTCCTTCACCCTCCATGCCAAGGATTCCACCTTCCACCTCTCCCTTCTCACAGGATTCAGTAGTTACTGACCACTGCTTGTTCTGATAAATTTTGACAGTTTTCCACAGAATTTTTATATTTTGGAAGCTGAGATTTGGTGTCCTGATTACCAAGAGTAAAGTCAACCTGAGAGGACTTTTATTGGCTTTCTCCCAGTGAAGATCTGCCACTCCAAAACTTTTGCTGGGGTTTATTTTTCCTGGAGAAGTGAGGGTCTAAACACAGAGCAGCAAGTGGCAGCAGGAAAAGAAAACCAGTATCTGTTCCCAAACATCACACAGCTAGTGCAGGGGCTGAAAGATGAGAAAAGGTTAAATTCATAGGAAAGTAGCTATTAATGCTGGAACATTAATGCTTGGCATCCTTTTTCTAATAAGGCTTTCACAGAACTTATTCATAGTGGGATCTGTTTTTAGAAAGGCTAAAATGACTTTTCTGTTTGGTTTCTTTGGGTCTTTTTAAATTTTGTTGTTGAAAGAGATGAATCCCAAACAGAAACTGAACAGTAAAAGAAACATTGATTAAAAGCAAATATTTCAGCCCAAGATATCAAAAAAAGCCTGTTTGAATTATAAGCTTCCTGCAATATCCTTTTAGAGGTTAATTGCAAGTCACTAAGATCTGATAGTTGATGGTTACAAAAATAAGTGTATAAAAAATGGACAAAGACAACTGAATCCTGAAATACTTTCATTTAAAATGCAGCATAAATAAAACTTCAAGCTCTATCTCAATAAATATACATTAGGACACTTAGTACTTGTATGTGTTCCAGGGTAAAGTGTTTTATATTACATGCATTGTATCATTCTCCTTACTGCCAATTTTTATTATTTTTCATGAAGCTTACTACCACAATGACTGCCAAGAACATTTTTGGAGCCTCATACATTCTGTTAAAACATCAAGAACACCATATTTTCCAAAATGAAAGACTTTAAATTATATTAAGTGAAACTCTTTAAATTGTATCAAGTGGTGGTTTAATTAATATCTTGTTGTCTAATAAGTAAATTTGCTTTTTGGAAAGAAAAACTGAGTTTCAGTTTAATGCCAGGAAAATTATTAATTCCTATACAATGGGAAGTGAGTCCTAAATCACTTGGAACAAAAAGTTGCCACAGCAGCACCACCAATTATCTGCATCATCCAAGCTTGTTTCCAGGTGATGACATCTGAGGTTCTCAATTCCACACATATTCATTAGAAAATTCTCATTATTCAATACTAAAGCTTCCTGGATTGAGGATTGAAGTGATTGTAGATTGCAAACTCAGATTTACATTGTCTTATATGAGACATTGTAATGTCTTATATTTAATTGTTTACTGTATGAGTTACCCTGGATGTCTCTGAAATAAGCAAGACATGAAGTATTTTCTTATTATTGGGCAAGAAGAGTAGTGTCTGCATGCTTAGTAATTTATAAATTTTGTGAAAGTCCACGAAGATTAATTCTAAAGAAAACAGCAATACTTGCAGGTTGCATTAACTGTGCAGCATCTCTGCCTGCAAGAAGAATTTATGACAAATGGGAATATAATTGATTGAAAGCAAAGAATGCTTTGTGATTCAATTTAAATTCCACAGCTCATGCAGAAATTCAGCTGCACTACAAGGTGCAGTAGCCTTTTTTCAGATTTCACTTTTCAATTAGCCAGAATACCTTAAAGACTCTCCTAGTTTCTTTTCCATCAAGAGTTCCTGCAAAGGGTGTTGCCTCAACAAATTAAGACCTCTTTTAAAAAATGTAATATATTATTGGTTAACAGCCTTTTTTTTTTTTAAAGCTACTTGCCAATTTTAAAGTGGCTACTATTAACTGTTCCATTAAAACAAAACAAATCCTCCTTTCAAAATACAGTGTTGCTATCCATTAGCAAAGCTGCATAATGTACAAGAGAGAAAAATGAAGAACTAAATCATGTTCAATTGCTATAAAAATTACTGGTACTTTGATAGGGTGAAGGTACATGCTGATACTGTGCTTCCAAATGTATTTTGGGAACATTATGATGAGACAAGCTACAGTCACTTTGCATTAAGGCTGATGCTTCTTTCACTACAGCTGAAACCCTCCAATGCAGGCTGCTGAACCAAAACCAAGATCTTTCTTTGCAGTTCAACTTCTTTTTTTCTTGCTCATGTGTATATACAAACCACCTTTCTACCTAGAGGATCCAATTTGCATAGGCAGAAGTGAGAACATGAGTTTTAGGTGTATCATTTATGCACATTTCCAGCACAGTACATCTTGGCCTAAAGATCAAATGTTTTGGGTTTGTTGTTTCCAAAAACTCACTCAAATGTTTCTAAGTACCTTCACACACCTAAAGTGAGGACACAAACAAGTGAGGTCCAGCCCCATCATTACTTAGCTTCTTCATCACTTCACTCAAATATCCACTGGAATTCCACAGTGAGGAGCAGCAAGACAGAAGGAATAACTGCAATGTAACACAACATGCCTGGAGAGCTTTGCCTGTCCTATCCCAAATTATCCTTACTATATCACCTGAATTCATAACAGGTGGTAGTGAACAAGCAAAGAATGCTTAAGCTTGTCACCTGGGTTAATCCTGATTTGGATCCAAGCACAGGTCTGTCAGAGACATTCTTACATTACCTGCAGCTTTGCACATTCATTTATTTAAAGGTGAGTTTAAAAACTAATGCAAGAGGACTGATTTTCAGATAGCAAAGTTACCATTAAAACAAAAACTTGCAAGTGAGCTTACATCAAACACCCAGAACAGATCTCATCTTCCTTCCTCTGAGCATGAAAAGCCACCTACCCTGCTGGGCAATGCCCCAGGCTCTGGATGGGCTGGGTGACCTGGGAGCTGGATGTGCACAGGGCTGGTGTGGGCAGCAGAGACCCCTGGATCCCATTCCCTGTCACCATGGGGCTGCTCTTCCCACAGGGAGTCACAAGCCAGGACACACACATGCACTTGGCAGATTTGGCAGTGCTGAATGCAAACCATGGCACCACAGCACCCATGGACCATTTCAGGATTAGCTGAGGTGTGAAATCTAGAACCAGTTCCCAGTCCCTTTGTTTCTACACACAGTTTTTATTTCTCTGGTTTTACATTTTTAAAGCCAAAAATCACTGCCAGCCATTTAGTACCATAAAACAGTATATGTGCACAAATACATACTCCATATATAAGATATACAAAATACTTTGCCTTGCCTTGTCAGAGAGAGCTGACACACAGCTGCAAAGTGCAGTGGCTGGAAATAAACACCACAGCTTATTCTTCACAGTGAAATCACATCACTAAGAACAGGTTTGGGGAGAAATCTCAGGTATCCTCAAGCTGCCTTCCTTCCCACTATTAAGAAGCCACAGTAATCTCAGGACTGAGTGGAGACTGTTCTTGGAGCACACTTTGAGGAACATTTGGGCTTTATCAGCAGCACAGACAAAAGGTGAAACTGAGGAAGTTTGAATGCTTGTCCTCAGCTACAAGCACCCACTTTATGACTCTGAAGTCCAGCAAATATTCCCTTTTCATGTTTCTGAAGGTACCTTGATATAGAGCCCTGCAAAATCCAAGTTAGCCATAATGCTGCCTGCTCTACCATTGATTAAAGTTACAAAATGCAAAAAGAAACCTAAAGTATTACATACTCACACATAACACTGTTTAAATTCAAAAGTTAAGGTGCTTTTCCCCCATTAGGCCCCTGCTGCAGAGGGGGAAAATTTCCTGCAGGCAGGGGATCAGAGCTTGGCCAGCCAGCAACACCCTCTTCTTTCTAGCACATTGTTTGAGCTCTGAAGCCTCTTGGCTGTAGCACATTGCACAGCCTTTGTGCTTGATCATTAAATAAAGTGACCTGTCAACACTGTACCCTGACAGCTCTGTAAAAAAAAGATTTGAAAGGCACATCTTGGGCAGGAAGCTTGAATCCAAGAACACCAGCACAACTGCTGTGTACTTCAGAGAGCAGGCAGTGTTTTATCCAGCATCTCTAGAGCTTCAAAGAAAGCACCTGCTTCATCTATACAGCAGTGAAATTCCAGATATTAAACAGCATTAACTTCTTTTTCAATACTGAACATCATTAGATTCCAGGACTTCTTATTCATCTTCTGTCTTAAATATCAATGCTAACAGTATTTGTGGATATCACTGAACAGTAATTGCCTGCTTATTGTTCAAGTAACTTCAGACTTCCAGATATATGACTTCTAAGTTCACCAAGAAAAACAAGTCTGTTTCAAAACACTCTTCAAATTACTCAAGGCTCAATGTTAGAGAAGTATTTTTCTAAAGTTACTTATATGTACAAAATATAGGCCAAAATGTATTCATTCCTCTGAAGACAGAGGAGTAAACCTACAAAATTCAGGTGAGAAAAACAAAAGGGATGCAAAATGCTAAAAACTATACATTTGTCTATAGTGCTAGAGGGCAAAATAAATTAAAATATCATCTTCCTTACTCCAGTCTCTATTGGACACAGACTGGTAGACTGAAGTCTAGCCCTAGTCCTAAGCTACACATGAATAGAGGAAGGATGCAGCCCCATGGATTCCAAAAACCAGAGAATACTTGGGTTGAGTTAATGTGTAAAAAGAGACAGCTAGAAAGAGTTGTAAAAAAAAAAAAAAGGGTTTTCAATTTCAGTTTACTATTCCAATTGCAAATGGAAGTGGAACAAATGTTGGTTTCTTTCTAACTTCCATAGCAACCCACTCACACTGAAGTTTTGTGACTCAGAAGCTGTTTTCTTTAAATGCAGCCATATGGCTTTTAAACACTTTTGGTTCTATGCCCAGACACAAAATCATTATTTCTTCATTTTATTGTCCTGATAGACTCCGAAAAACCAAACTTTATAATATTAATTTTACTCAAATTAATCAGAAATTACACTTCTCAGGTTCTTGCAAGGCATGCCCAAAGGGCTTTACTTTTGACTTTTGCAAAATAGTGTTAACAAAAACCCACAGTAAAATTACAGATATATCTAGTAATCTACATGGTTTGCATTTTTGCATATCCTGTATATGTAATTATGCCCAAAAATATTTGTTCATAATTTACTACCTCATTGCCATTAAAAGTTCACATTTCTCAAGTAGAAGGTTCAAGAAATGCACAGAAGTTGCTCTAAGTGCATGTAGACTTTGTACTCTGATAGAAGTATAGTGTAGACTTTTGGGCAAAGATGGAAACAGTTTTATTATATTAGATCTGCTTAAGGTACTTAACATTCAAAAGCTGCATTAGAACTTAACAAATTTATTTAAAATTGAAGCAAAATAGTATAATCATGGTCATAATTCTTTTTTCCACTAAGGGTTACTGCTCATTTTAGGAAGACATTTTGCATCCAACTGTGTTTTGTCATACTAGTTTCATTTTTCTACAATTCAGTAGTTATTAGGTAGTTACAATTTGGTAATTTTTAGGAAACATAACCACACAGGACTAAGTGACTAAAGGTCAGCTCACAGGTCAAGACTATCTTGTCATCAGGGAGAAACTCAGAGGGTTTAGAGCCACATAAAGAATATTTCACAGCACAAGTGCCCTCACATCACCCACTTTGAAAACAAACTCTTTCAAGATGCTGTGTCTGTGTTTCTTTCCAATGCCACCACCAGTATTTAAAAAAACTGAAAAATTCACCATATCCATCACATTTTAGCACAATACCACAAAATAGTCAGCCTTCAAATATATCTAGTTTTCAATTCAAAGACTATAATGTCAAAATTGGACATGTTAGAAAAGCAATGCCCCTTTTTGTACAAACACAGTTTGTATCACAGAAAAGCTAGTTTCTACCTGCAAAACAGTCATGACACTTTCCTGCTAGAGTCCTACACAGGCTGCCAGATTGCCTTTTAGGATCTGTGGAGGCAACACAGGAGTTCCACAGAAATTTCCAGCAGAACTGCAATGCACAGTTCACATCCAATTACCACCTCTTAAACTGCACCAAGCAAGAGTGAGCACCACCATCCTTCCAAAAGCCAAGAACTTTCTGCAGCCCAAACTGCCTGGGAAAATGGACCTAGCACAGGCTGCACACACTAACCAGCATCCTGCTTGTAGCCAGTACTAGTCAGAGAAAACAAATAGGCTCTAGCTGAAAAACAGAGCATTTTCCACACTTGAGGAGCAAAACAAGGATGTTGAAATCTCAGCCCACATGTAACATGTATTTCCTGGAGGCCTGATAAAGGAATTCCTCAAAAAGGAGTGCCTATCCACTTTCCTTTAATTTCAGTGCCTCAAAATGACATTTTTCCCCTTTCCCAGTTTGACACAACACACAAATATCTTTTATTCTAAATATATATTTAAAAGCACAATAGCCTGGTTTTACCTCTCCTGTTAGCAGCCCTCAGATCAGAAACACACAATAATGCTTCATTTTTAAAAATTGAAAACCCAGGAAGATTTTTCTTTTGCCTGCATCCCTACAGCAATTATTATGCACCACCATCAGTGAGTGAGACAGGAATACAAGAGGGAAATTATTGATAGCATGGTCACAAAAGCCTTTCTGAATATTGCACATATCACAGCCAAACAACACAAAGTATCCATGCCCATAATCTCTCAAACAGCTACTGCTCCACACCTAGAGAGCCAACACCAGATACAAAGGGAAGATTTACTTCAAGGCAACTTCAATCACTGAGCACATGAAAACAGATTCAAGCACCTGGATAATCCCTGAGGGATCCAAGACATCATTTTCCAAACAAAACTCGACTTCTCAACTGAAGCCCTTCAGATTTCTATATCCCTATTTCTTGTCAGCTGTTCACAGAACACAGCCCTTGATCACAGAGCCTTCTTTCTCTAACCAGTGCTATGCAATACCATGCCAACAGCAAATTGAAGTAAATTATCTTCACCTACCTTGTCCTTGTCCACTGATCTGGTGACCCCACAGCATCAGAATTATTGCCAATATCCAGTGCATCTTCCCAGCTACTCTGCCACTTCCTTGTCTTCCAGCCATTGCATTATTGGATGCTATACAAAGAAATATTATTGAATGTTTTAGTTATAACTCTTGGGAAATATACCTTTGGGTGAAGGAAAGCAAAAGTTTCTAACAAATTTCCACAGTACACATCTATAAATCCACTTTAATAAATACTCGCTGGTAAAAATGCTTTTTTGTTCAGAACCTCCCTGACTGTTTGCTCAAGACTATCAGCTCACAGACTGCTACAAAACCAAAATAAGCTGCTTCGAAAATGCTTGAATTTTCTTTTCATACAGAAGGCCTGAGCTTCATCAAAAAACCCCCAGAGACAGCCAGGTTTAAAAGTTCTGAACAAGCAGAACTTCGCTGAGGATTGGGCAGCCACAGCTTCTCTGGCCTCCATCACTGGCATTGGCAACATTTACCTATTTATTATTCCCCACCACACCTCCTCTCATTGCACTCTGACTCAGATCTGCTCCTTCAGATCTTTTTAATCAAATGCTGATTTGTCAGAACTGTACCAATTACATGGGACTGGCTGGAAAAAATAGAATGTCATTTCTAGTCTAAAGCATTGGCAACTATGACAGAAATTGGTATATTAATATTTGAGAAATTAATCCAACATGTGGGAAATCCTGCAGCAATAAGTAGTTCTTAAAAAGATGGTGTTGTAAAAACTTCTTGTGGTTTTTTTCCCATTATAAAGAGCTATAAATTTCTTGCAAACAGAACAAAATAAAAAACAACAGCTGGAAAAAAAAACAGGGAAAACATTGGCCAATAAATCATACTTTTAATATTGCTGTTGCAGTAATTCTTATTTTTAAAAAAGCTATTTTCCAAACTCATGCATGCAGCACCCATGCATGAGGAAAGGTTCAACTGAAATTATAATCTATAATTCTCAATTCTGATCTATAATCTTCAGTGAAACTTGAAGCCCCAGTACTATTTACAGAATAAAAACCTAAGGAAGAGTACATAAGCAGATATGTAGAATACTATACTCCTATTTCTCCATTTCTCACCTGCCCCCCCCACAGAAGGAAGGCAGGCAATGGAAACTCCTGCAAGAGGGGGTTTTGGTTGACTGTTTAAAGGGAAGGGGTAATTTTTCCTGTTTGCTGTGACCCATGAACTTTCACTTTGGCATTTAATCAGTGCTCCAACCACCTGCCCAGGTCACAAACTCTCTGCCCATGCACTTCCTGTAGTGGTTCATTATGAAAATTGCCTTTTGCTTCAAAACTGGTGTTGGCAGGTAACCCTTTGGCATAGGGAACCCCCCAGTTGTTACAAACACCTTGATTTTCTTGTGAAAAGCTTGTTTGAGGCCCCCTAGAGCTGCTGGTATTTCAGCAAAAGAGTGCCCTCCCCAGCCAGCACACACAGTTCCCCTCTATCCTCTCAGACATATGCAGGGAAGAAAGAAAGGAATGCTAAAAAGCTTTGTTTGGTTTTGCCTTTTCTTTCTTGGACTATTTAACCCCCACTGGAAAGGGGAAGCAAACAACTGAAAATGGGAATTCCAAAGCAAAAACATAGAACAATAAATACAAATTAATATCCTAAAAATATATGCACATTACCACTGCAAGGTCAAAGAAATAGTTTTGTAAAGTCATTATCTTGAGAAAGAGATGTCTGCTTCATGAATATTCTTTCCTCAAACCAACAGACACATTCTTGATGCTCAGCCCAAGCAAACAGATGGTATTCAATTAGTTATTTACCTACTTTACAATTAATTAAAAAGTCCAGGATAATTTTTGTTTTGACTGTGTCTACAGAAAGCTAGAGTTGCACAAAAAGCTGGCATTTGTATCTACAGCCCTGCTAGCTGTAATATAAATATTACAACTAGGAAAGCATTAAGATGCTTTCCAGTACCTAGAGGCTTTCCCCAAGAGCCTGTAGGGATAGAGCAAGGGGGAATCTCACACTGTAAGAGAGTAGGGCTAGATTACAGATTAGGAAGAAATTCTTCACTTTGAGTCTTGTGAGGCCCTGGCACAGGCTGCATAGAGAAGCTGTGGGTGCCCCATCCCTGGGAGTGTGCAAGGCCAGGCTGGATGAGCTCTGAGCAGCCTGGGATAGTGGAAGGTTGTTGCAATAATGTTGAGACAGACAACTGGCATCATGACCAGTCCTTTATTAAAAGCTTCTCATGCCTTCTCTTAATGAGCTTCTCTCAGGTAACTCCACAGCACTGACTCCTCCTCACTAGCTGCTTCACACAGCACTGACTTTTTCTTACAGGCAACTCCACACAGCACTGACTCCTCTCCTCTCTGCAAGATTCTTTCTTCCTTCTGCATGACTGGCTAAACCCCAAGCTGTCCCTTACCCAGCTGGATAACCCTGTCTGTCCCTTACATGACTGCATGTCCCTTCCTCCCCACAGCACAGCCAGCAGATCCATCCCAAACTGCAGCAGACTCTGGGGCCCAAGCTCCAACTCCATCTCTAACTCACTCTTAACCAGCTGCCCCACTCTTTTATAACCCCCATCCTCCCTGGGCAGGCAAGGCTGTCTCCACTTCTCAGCCATCAGTACAGCTGTAATTCACTGAGGAAAATTGTCTCCTGCATTATTCTTACAAACAACCTTCCCACAAAAGGTGTCCCTGCCCATGGCAGGGGATTGGAACCAAATGATATTTAAGGCCTCTTCCAACACAAACTATTCTGTGATTATATCAGAACCTCACTAGAAAATGTTTAACTTTTAAAAAAGCTTTTTTTGCTTTTTTACTTATATGTATTTTACTTTCTTTCTGTTACTGCCTGGATTATGAACTAGTAGACAGCAGAAAACAGTCACCTCATTAGGAGGAAGCCTAGACACCATGTCTATAGGATTCCAATTAAGAACAAAAGAATCAAAAACTGAAAGGTTGTTTTTTTGGGTCCAAGAGCCATTTTCTGCACAAAACAGGAGCCATCTCTACAAGAAAAAGTGAGGCAGAAGAGGCTGCAAGGACTGGGTGAAAGCTCTGCACTTCACAACAGCACAAAACTCCAAAGAGAGGGAGGGAATCTAAGCCTGAAAGATATTCCTGTCATATTTGTCTTCTATGAGATAATATAGGGGAAAAAGGGAAAGAAGCAAAGAACAGCAACTGACATTTCAAACTAGAGCTTCCATTTCGCAAGGAAAATCCAACAGGAGGCTTTCATTATAGAAGTAGAAACCTGCCTCAGATTCAAAACCATGAATCCCCTCTGACTCCTGAGCATCACTTTTCACACAGGTGCCAGCAAACAGGTTTATCTCAAACAAACACATTTTTTAATTAAAGAACACGTCTTCTAACAGAGAAGTCCATTACAGTAAAAAAGCTTAACTAGCAACTCTGTAATTAACCTTTACAGCATTTGGGTTTACACTAGTGCTGCTTCAGCCCCTCAAATACAGGAATAAAATGACCAAGGACAGAATCAAGCCATATGTATGTCAAATCAATAGGAGCAGCAGGTACAACAGGTCTAGAGACACAGAGGGCAAGAAAAAGTGTTCTTTCTTCACCTTTCTTTTAGTTATCTTGTAAAGAAGTGAACAGAAATTAAAATTATACAGAAAAATGATTTTAAAAGCAAGTTTTTGTTGCTGCAAAGCCTAGTGAAGGAAAGCCAATAAATATACAAATAACACCCTCCAAAAGAACAAAAAAAAATTTAATTACTCTAAATCCACAGAGAAGAATCTATTTTCATATTGCCCTCCAAAGCTGCTACAAGAGGAAAAAAATACATTAGACTGAAGGAAATAAAGACTTACCTGTAGATCTTCCTTCCCCCTACCCCTTCTAAATCAACAATTCTCCCTACACAAGCAGAAAAAAAACCTATCACCCCTCCCAGACCCTTTATAGCCCATCCAGGAGTCAGCTGCATCAAATAACATCTCAACCTTAAAGCAGCTGTGCTCACACATATCCTGCACCAAAATGCACATGGGGAAAAAAATTCAACAGCTATAACCAATCTCTATTGTACTCCTTTTTTTCTCCTGTAAACCTGAGTGTATAACTCTACCTGATAAATAGCCATGAGACTCACCAGCTTCACAGCCAAGAGAAAATGGCAAGAGGACCTTCTTTGCATTTATTGACAATTAACTGTAACTAATTTAGAGTGAACCAGGTGCAGTCACTTGGCAGGAAATCAGGGAACATGGATAAATCTGTCATACAAAGGACTCTAACAAAGTCTGAAGTTTTTTTAGATAAGACTTCTGCTGAAGTGGTGTTGGCATGAAAAGCTGGGAGGCTTTCAGCTGCATTTCCAGAGATTTGTTGCCATCTAAATGGCACAATCCATTAAAATCCATAGGCTTTGCAAAATTTGGTTTGTGGGTGGCAACAAATTATATGTATTTTGCTTTCTTTCTGTTACTCCCTGGATTATTTTATATGTTTTTGTCTTGGTTGAATCACTGAGTATATCAACTATATAGACTCAAGTATCCTCTTCAGTATAATTAATTTATAAGTTTCTCTACACACCTATATTTTTTTAAAAAACATTTTTATTCCATGCAAGAATACACTTCATAAATCTTCAGGAAATGACAAAAAAAAATCATGACAGCTTCCTTGTAAATCATGGGAATGCCACTTGCCTCATAAAAGTAGAAGTAGAATTTAGTCACTTTATTATATTTAGAGAACAGCTTTCCTCTCGACACAGCACCTATGTATTATCTAGTAGAGATAGTAGGAAATGATAAATGGCTTCTCTGGCCATTGTTAATACATCCAGCCTCACATATCACTGGATCTCCCTGATACAGCAACATGATACAGAAGTTCTAGCAGGTACATTAAATGTTTGGAATTATGTAGTCATGCAAAGGGGAAAAAATGGGAGGGGGGGAATCAAACCCCAAAATACTGATAAATATCACCAAACCCACAAACTATCCTATAAATATTTTGAATGTTGATGTCTAATGGAAGTCTAAAGACAGAGTAAATTTTTGTAATACAGATTATAAAATCTAAAGTGGATGCATCTTTACATCCCTGAGACAAGACTCTGACTTCCCTTGCAGGCACAAAAGTCTATGGTACCAGCAGACTTGTTTATATCCATGTGACTGAAATCAGAACCTGGTCTGATGTATTTAAAATAATTGAATCTATCTCTCATGTCTTACTTTGCCTGTTACAAAGACTGTATTTTTTAACCTCATTTCTGTTAGTGCATTACCAAAGACATTATGAATACAAGCTCCCTCAGAGGGCCATCTGTGGAGCCAGATACTACCTGATGGGGACCTCCCTGCAGTATCAGGGTTATTTTGCCTGTTTAAATCCAAATGCAATACAAGAGCAGCAAAACAAGGTCCTTACCACACCAGAGGTTTCCAGTGCTGCCCGTGCTGGGCCAAAGCACTCCTGCTCCTCACTCCAAGCTGTCAGAAACTGTGCTGCTGCTGTCTTTGTGCACACAAGGTGAAAAGCCATGAGCTCCCACCCAGAGCTGAACAGATCACCCAGCTTGGAGACAGCCATGGCTCAGCTGAGATGGCAATTCCATGGCTGGAACACAGATTCTTGTGACATCAGAACAGGGGCTGCTGCGAATCATGGAATCATAGAACCTTAGAAGGGTTTTAGTTTGACTTTCTTCATAAGATCTGATCTAAACCTACTATCAGTTTGAAACCATTCCCCCTTGTTCTGTCACTCCAGACTCTTGTAAAACATCTCTCTCCGTCTTTGATGTTGGTTCCCTTCAGGCACTGGAAGGCAGCAATGGGGTCACCCCAGAGCCTTCTCTGTTCCAGGCTGAGCAATCCCAGCTCTCCAGCCTTCCCTCCCAGCAGAGCTGCTCCATCCCTCTGCTCCCCTCGGTGCCTGCTCTGGGCTGGCTCCAGCAGGTCCCTGTCCTTGCTGTGCTGAGCCCAGAGCTGGATGCAGCCCTGCAGGTGGGGTCTCAGCAGAGGGGCAGAGGGGCAGAATCCCCTCCCTGCCCTGCTGCCCACGGGGCTCTGGCTGCAGCCCAGCACACGGGGGGCTCTGGGCTCCCAGCACACGGCCGGGGCATGTCCAGCCTCACCCACAGCACCCCAACTCCTTCTCCAGGGCTGCTCTGGCTCTGCTCATCCCAGCCTGGATTGGTGCTGGGGCTGCCCTGACACAGGTGCAGCACCTTGGACTCGGTCTGTAAAACCTCATGAGATTCCCATGGGCACCTCTTGAGCTCGTCCAGGTCCCTCTGGATGTCTCTGTCCTTCAGGAGTGTCACCCACACCCCTCAGTTTTGTGTCATCTGCAAATGCTGAGGGTGCCCTCAATCCACTGTCTGTGTCGTTGGTGATGTCTTCTTCAGTTCACCACACCTACCAGTGTGGTGTAGTTACAAGCTCTCCAAAAGATATTTATTAAAAGATATTCGGAACATCTGATAGCAATTATTGATTATTCACTAACGTACTAAATCATTAAGTCACTAACTTATAATCAGGTTTGCTTTCAGAACCTTTCAAAGTTTAAGTAACTATTGATTCTTCCATACTCTCTGATTAAAATTTAAAGTGAAAAATGTAAGAGTTACAATATTTTTAAGATTGAACCTTTTTAACATAACATAATTGTTATAAAAAAATAGCATATGTACTGCTAGGAGAAATAAAAATTACCTACAGACATACTTTAACTCTGAATTAATTGTTCCTGAATGAAGGCAAATAAGTTTTAAGCTGGGCCTTCACAAAAACAGTTTTTTCCATTCTTTTGCATATAGAAACTTACCAGTGTCACTTTTATGAAACACTATGAACCTTCAAGGCAATTTCATTAAGACTTAAAAAAGGTAAAAGCAAAAAACCAACCAAACAACTTCCTTTGTAATAGAAAGTTTAAATAATGGATGACTTTAGCTTTTAAGATTTTTCATCCAGTTGTTCAGATGATAGGGTCTGATAGGAATTGGTTGTATCAGTATAGAAAGCAGAAGATGGGGTTGTGGAAGCTGCAGCTGTTTCCTTCCCAAATGGTTAAATTAGATTATGGGAATGATCTGACTGAGGAATGAATATCTGTAGGCTGCACTGGCCATTCTCACTAGGTTTTTATAACTTTTGTAACAATTCTAAAAGAAGAATGATGTCAGCTACATTCAGTTGACAAGGATATTTTAGTCTGATTCACAAAAGTGAACAAATCCAAGGAGTAAATAAAACTGTGAGACCCATAAACATGAGCTCCCTAATAACAATCACTCATACAATCTGCTTTTGCATTAACATATCAAAATCAATAGAATTGACTTTTGTTCCATAAAACCATTTGTTTTGGTTTTCTTTGCTATCTCATACACTGAGGAGTAAACTTACAATGCATTAAGAAATTTCAGGTAACTGGCTCTGTCTATACAGCATGAAAGATGAGGAAAAAGTGAGTAGGAGAGTAATACATTTTTCACAAAGTATTGGATCCCATGAACAAGTTAATGATGTTTTAAAGTGAGAAAATGTGAGGACCAAAAGTTTTCAAGTTACTGAGTGATAATAATGGGGCTATCTATTGTGCATCCATCACCTTGAAGTGCCTGACACATATTTTGGACTGTTTTCATGCATTTTCTTTATGATGATTAATAGTGGCATTGTAGCCTCTGAAATAGCAGCCCATCACAAAGAGAAAGGTGTACTAAATTAAAGACAGATGATAACTATTTTGAGCTCAAACACATATGGAGAACAATACTGAAAGATTAGAACCCAAAAACCCCAACCAAACAAAAAGAATCTCAGATAGGCATAAATCCCACAGGAATGAGACACCCACTGTTCCACCCATACCAGCAATCATACCTCAATATATTCAGGGAGTGCATAATTTACTAAAAAAATTTTGAGAGTAGTCTAGCAGTTTCTAATATTCATTAGAATTATGCTCACATCTCTTTTAAAGGGTCTCTCCAGAGTTTAGCTCTTTGGGCTTCTATAAGATAAAAAGCACAGTGGCTAATAAATTTTAAAATCCTCAAGGAATTCTTTGAATAACTTTCCTACACATAAAAATGTTGCATCTTGTGATTTTAAAGACCTGATCTACAAGAGCTAGAAACTTCTGGCTTTGAGGGCAGACACTTACCCTCTGTGGCCTGAAGAGGTCTTTATTCTGACCAAGCTTCCTGAGAATGTGCCACCTTAAATCCATTTTTCATTCAATATTTTATATCTCTGATTCTAAGCTCCAGCTAAGTGTGCTTCTGTGACAGAAATTTTTTGTTTACAGGGTGAAGAGGGAAGGAAATGTCTCGGCAGCCATTAGTTTGGATTTACTGCTGTGGGAGTTTTGTCTTCTTTTTAAAAGAAAAGCTAGCATTGTTGGAGGCTCTGGGTTTTAAAAGCTGACTTAATAAAAAAAAAAAAAAAGTAAAGCTACTTTCCAAATCATAGTTGGAAACAGGTTAGAAAAGAAGAAAGCATTATACTTTGAAGATCACCATAGTATTTAATATGGTTTTTTCCCACAGCCAAGGGCATGCTGCCTGCCAGAAGTCCAGTCACAACTCCCAGTCAAGCCCCATGTGAAGTTGTGAGGTGCAAAGTAGAGCTGATGAAGAAATTCTGCTGATTGAGAAGCAGACCAGCAGATAAAAGAAAAATCAATGCCTGAGCATCAGTACAGTGTAATAAAAGCAATATCTCATTTTGACACCTTGACTGAGGGGATTTTTTGGACAAAGACTGCCATTATTTTTCCACTTATACCTGAGTTTAACCCCTGATGCCATGTTATGCTTTTCTGTGACTCCTGCCTCAGCTCCAATTGCAGCCACAGAGCTCGTTTCTGCCTTTCATAAAGGTTGGTTCTGTTCTGTTTTCTGCCAAGACTTTTCTCTCCCTCAGAGCAAGCCAAACATGCACTAGGAGGAGATCAGAGACTAGACATTGTGACTCTGATACAGGTATTTGGACTTCAGGGATTTTATTCCCTCCAAAGGTGCAGACTGCTTTGTCCTTCTCACAAAAAAATTTCATCAGTAGAGACTTCATAGGTGGCCATTTGTTGTTGCTTATAAATTCTAGCTGACCTTGTAAAAGATTCTCTGCATTCAATATTTAAAGACAAAGCCCTTGAGCTGAGGCACTCCTGAGTTTTTTCATTGAGCTGAACCATGGATAAAGATTCAATCTGATACCAATTCCCCACATTCATTAAGATCAGTTATTCCACAGAAAAGCCCAAATATTCCAAGGGAATTGGTGCCAGACAGACTGTTTCTCCACTGCCCAGATAACCAACAAGTAAAAGCACCACTTCAAAACACTCTTTAAATAGATGACTTGGCTTTCAGCTTTGTAGGCGTGTTAAGAGATTTCAATTGCTACTTGTGAAAAAGCCTGATGACGTCTCACTGTTGGGAAACTTAATTTTAGCACAAACAAGAAGTCAAGGAGGGACAAAGGAAGGTAATAACGCCCACCTAGTACTTGAACCTGAACAAAAATTTGCATTGGAAACATCAATACTACTAAGTTTCAGGAAAAAAGATATCAAGAAGTAGCTTTCATCCATAATGTTGTTTCTTTTCTTTATTGTTTATATAAATAGGATTGGTGGTATCCTTTTTCATATTTATTCTGATGCTTGCAACCTACTTAATTTAGGAATTTTGGAATAATAAGACTTTCAGATAAGCATGTTTTACCTGTTGATTTTGAGAACTCTACTTAACATCAGAACAAATATTTTTTAATTTATTCTGAAGCCAGAGTAAAATGTGCACCAGAAATTCATAACTCAGAGAAACAGCACACCATAACTTACACTGTAAGAATTCCAGTAGCTTGAGCAACATACAGATCACATGGCAGTCCTCTGCATTGCAAGCAAAGGTCATTTAAGAGAGGAAAGACACACATTTACACCCAATTACTACTTATTAACTAAAATTAAATTTTACAACTGGTGCTCTCTGTTTTCCACAATAGTACATGGATTATTAATGTTACCAAGACTGTGAACTGAACGTCCACTGTAACTGTGAGTTATAGCAACAGCCTTGCCAATATCCTGTGCCCATATTAATAATTCTCATTCAATTAGTCATTCAGTCGTTTCTCTGACTGGCATTGCTGATGGAGCCTTGGATGGAAGATGCAGGTAAACACCTCCTACTTACACTAGATTTGAGCTGCAGTGGAGAGCACCTATTTCTCACTGCCCAGCAGGAGACATGAGGCAAGGGAATTAGTACTTTTAAAATTTTTGCCTCTGTGTTTCTGGTTTACAGAAGTGTAATGACCAGAAGCAACCACCTATGTACTTGTTATATCCAGCTGTACAAAAAAAAGTCAGAGAAATAGTGAAATGTGTACCAGGTATGAAGTGCCTGAAATGTAACAAGTAACATGTAACTCCATACTTAGTTTTCGTCATTAATTTCTACAACATTAGGAATCAAATATGGTTGGTTTCCCACAAATATTTTACATCATGAAGTACATTTTATGTAGGTTAAATCTGAAACGGGTAACCCAGTATCAATAACTTTAAACAGCAGGCCATACCTTTGGCTAGAGGGATAAATACTTCCCTGGATTTACTGCTGGTACCCAGCCTATTCTTGACCCATGATTTTAAACAGTAAAGTTAGAGCCTATTTTTGCAATCCTATAGGCTTCTGTTAGGACCATCTTGAGTACTACTATTCCTTCTTGACCATAAATGTTTTATCTATACACATAGGTATACCGTGGCCATATTTCCACTTATCCAAACTTAGAAGAAAGACAAAAAAAAACAAACCAAAGAAAAAAAAAAAAAACCAACAAAAAAAAAAATACCCAAAAAAACCCCAGAAACCTTCTTCTGAATTGGTTGCACAGAACTTAAATTTATCAGGTAAGGGTTTCCTTTGGTGCAACATGTCTGTGTTGAAGTGTCATCACACTCATTTGCATTTGTATTACTTCTTCCAAAGCTAATTACAACTATCTTTCTTGCCTAACTTGTTTTTTTTCTATTAACTTCAGCAAAGTTTAATATATTATGCTAGTTCCCAATTAATAGAGGAAGTGTGCAATTTCCAATTTACATACTGCACTCTAATACCTCTTATGAGCTGAACTGCTTGTGATCTATAATTTGAAATAACTGGCATTGTGATGCATTAAATTGTAGACAAAATGAGCAACATTCCAATGCTCCTTCTTCATGCCAGCAGGTTGACTTCTCCCTTAGCTTTGGCATTAGGATTCCGAGGGATGCCCAGAACAAGCCCAGCTGGGAGCACAGCTCAGCTCTACACCAGATGTTATCCCCGCTGCCCTTGCCCCCAGAGCCCACCCACCTCTCCCGCTTTCCCACCTCCATCCCCGGCCAAAGTTGGGGAAGTTACCTGGAGGGAGGGAGGCAGCGGGGCGGGGGGCGGTGCGGGGCCGCTCCCGGGAGATGCGCGGAGGATGAGGATGAGGATGAGGATGAGGATGAGGATGAGGATGAGGATGAGGATGAGGATGAGGATGAGGATGAGGATGAGGATGAGGATGAGGATGAGGATGGGGATGCTCCGCCGCGCCCACCCCCGCCCCGGGAGTGAGTCCTGTGGATAAACCGCAGGATTCCACCCCAATCCCCTTTTTGAATCTCTCAGCTGCTGCCCTCTCCCCTCTTACCTGGGCGGCGGGAGCCCCGAAACGCGGTCCCGGGGGATGCGGGAGGCGCCCGAAGTTTGCCGGGGAAGGGCAGGGGCAGACCCCGCTGGAATTGCAGCCGCGCTCAGCAGCGCGCACAGCCCAGGCGGAGCAAGCCCGCTTAGCTCTGTCAAAGGGGGTGAAAAAAGAAGGGGAGCGGATGGAGAGCGAGAGGAAGGCCCCCGTTCCTACGGGCTCCGGCAGCCGGAGGGAGGAGTTAGTTCAATCAGGGCCGCGCTCCCGGGAGCCGCGGGCGGCGAAAGTTGCGGCGCTCGGAGCTCAGCACCGCGGACAGCGGCACCAAACCCCGCCCGCGGCACTCGCGGAGCGCACGGCGAGCCGCTCCCGCCGCCAACTGCCCTCGCCCTTTGGGGATGGCATGCTATCCCTCCTGGGGATGTGCCAAGGGCTCCTGCCAGCGCTCTCCGAAAATAGGGATCAGGTCATGAGTGCCCGAAGCATCACTGATATCTCCCCTGCAATACGCAAAAATTATATTTTATTGCATGCATTCTGACAGATTAGTGATACACTACCACTGGCTGGTAAATATTATTAACCTTTTTCTGCGGCTGAGGACATTGGGGCAGAGAGGTTAAGAAATGATTGAGGTTTCATACATGGAGCCAGATCCCTGTATGAATCCAGATCTGCATGTACTTAACCTGGGGGTGATTTTCCTCATCAGATAATTTCTTTCCCTCCACCTTGCTTCTCGTGTTTAAAGAAAAATCAAGAGAATCCCAGAATAGTTTGGGTTGGAAGGGAACTTAAAGATCATCTCATTACAACCCCCTTGCTACTGGCAGGGACACCTTCCATCAGACCAGGCTGCCCAGAGCTCCATCCAGTCTGGCCTTGGACACTCCCAGGGATGGGCCATCCACAGCTTCCCTGGGCAGCTGTAAGTGCAGTGCCTCAATGACACTACAGCTGGGTTATCAACACTTGAAGTGTTTATAGAACTTTCCCAAGCACAGAAATACGACTTGAGGTCCTCCAGAAAATTGGTATTGTGAATACCCCAAAATAAAGCAGCACAGTTTTTGAGAAACAACCAATAAGGAGCGTGACAACAGAACCAGACCTTTTATCTACACAGAGATGACCACGAAGCAAGTAAGGTGAGAATTCACATTTTAGGCACTCTCAAGCAGAAAGGGGAGTATTCACCATTTGTAAATCCCAGCAAACAAAAATTTCCAGAAATTAAATGCCTGTTATCTCTAGTACATGAAATATTAAGTAAACATTCCAAGACAACAAACAAGCTGTGTTTCAGCATTGTCAAAAAAGCATTGTTAAATTATTTAAAAAAAAAAATACATTAAGAAAGGAAATTTTCCTTAATAATAATTCACATAAAGTGGGAACAAAAAGAACAGACCACTTGCTATTTGTTGGAAATAGTTTAGTGATTTACAAAAAAATATAAAGGCAGACTTGTAGAAAGTTTATCAATGATCAAGAAAGACAGGGGGTAGGTAAGGTTATCTTAGAAACAATATGCATGATTCTTCAGTTCATCAACATTTATATTATCTATTTGTGTGCATGCCTACTCTAGATACCTGTATGGTATGAGAATACAAACTACAGCTGTGGAAACGGAAGAGAGTATGGAAGGCTGGACAGATGGAAGTAATTAAAGTAATTAAATAATTAGTTAATACATATGCATTTTATTTTAAATGACACATGCAATTCCTCATAGTCTTCCTAAGGTATTTACTGTTTAATGGACATTCTAAAATGTCTTCTTTATCTACTGAGCTTCCTTTCATTAGCTAATAAAACATTTTACAGATATATGTAAGTACACACACACACACACATATATATGACAAAACTGTGTGCCAGGCATTTACAACATTTTGCAAAAAGGAGCAAAACTGAAGGGAAGACAGGCTTTGAAATCTCTGGATCTGAGATCTAAACAATAACATCAGCTTAGAAGAAGGGTTTTAGAGTAGGAATGCACTTAAAATTTCATGGTTCAAGTTTCCCCAACAACAGCCTGAAAGCAGGTGTGCCAATTAGGCAACTCACAGATTGTGCAGAGAAGACACAGCCCTCTTTAGTGGAAGTGTCTTGGAGCATATCCAGTACTGATCCATGACGATGGATCTGACTGTGTCAAAACTCGGGCTGCTATGGCTTCACACTCAGAAGTCACCTTGCTGTACAGATGGCCTGAGAGATGAAGCATGGAAGAAGAGAGGTAAAATGCTGGTGGCAGGAGTCATGAGCTGAGTGGGACCAACTGCATGAAGCAATGACATATCCTGCTGTGGAAGAGAACACTTGCTTTGCTGCCCTGGGCTAGCCACTAATTGCCAGTCAGGAAGCTCATTTAGAGTAGTGTCCACATTGATATGCTCATTTTGCAGGGCCATCAAAACCATCCTCATGGTTAACACCTGGCAGTATGGGTAGCACTGCTCTGACATGGCACAAATCTTGGCATCCATGGTCTCAGTGCACTTTCCACCAGACAAATTATTTTCTCAAGACAGTGAAAAATCAAAATTAAACAAGGGCCAAGCAGTTATGATCAGAAATTATCAGGGACTGAATAATGATCAGCTTAGAATGAAATTAAAATTACAAAATGCATGTACATATTCTTAAGACAAGATATCTTTGATTTTCTCCACTTTTGCGATAGAGCAGACAGGGTCATCTTCTGTCAGACACAGACAAGTATGGGACAGCAACAGCAAAAATCTGCCTGCATTGAAGAGCTTGTAGCCTATTAAGGTTACAGACTTATAAAAGTCTTGAGAAGAGTAATGTACTTACTGTTTGGGCAGCCTAAGTTTTATGTGTTCTTAATTATTCATTTCTTTGCTGCTAAGTGCATTGATTTAAAAATGATGTGATGTGTACATGCAGTGTTGATACTCAGATAACTTAATTGTTTTGGTAATATAACAAGGCATATGATGTAATGTCAATAGACTGCACCTTGTGTGCATTACAGAGCTCTTCCATGTGGATGCTTATCCTCTAGTGACAAAGCTAATGATTCCTAATACGTGCACAGGGTAAGAAAGAGACTGCTGTGATAGACACTTAAAAAATGGTTAAACAGATTGGTGGGAGAGCCAAGGAAAAAAACTCAGAATCTTGGCTTTGAACTGGTTTTGGGATGATATAAGCAGATGCAATGGATTTGAATATGAAGAAAAGGAAAAGCCTGAGGGAGAAAGATACTGAACTACTGCAGATATGTGTTCATAATTACAAACTATCATCTTCCCTCCCAAAAATATGCTCCAAGCAATACCAAATTTACAGTGTACTCTGAGGAGTAATTCAGGCTCAAAAATATTACTTACTATAGGGCACAATGAATTTTCTTCTCTAGGTGTTTAATTTAAGGAGTACAAAACATCTAATTAAATGTAAACTTCCAAGTGGGTATTCATGCCTTCCAAATGATGTCATCTGAATTGCTGCCTAGGAGAAACTCTCTGTTGACTGTACAGAAAATCTACATTTCTAATCATATCACCTAAATAGTAATAAGTAGATGGCTTTAACTTTTTCTTTTTTTTTTTTTTTTTCTTTTCCCATATACATTTGGGCTGAAAAAGTAGAACTATAAATAGACAAAAAAGAGAGAGAAAAAAAAAATAAAATCTAGGCAATTACTAATATTATGGCTCTGCCACTTGGGAGCAGTAGCATTTATTGCTCAGGTCTTCTTGAAGGAAGAGCATTTAGATGGGATAGGTGTGAACAGCTCAGTGCTGAGAGCAAAGAGGAAATGCTCACCTTTATGTAATAATTGTGTTCTATGTCATCTTTTTAAGCACATATAGTCTATCCTATTTACTGTGAGGGCAGTGAGGCACTGGCACAGGTTGCCCAGAGAATTTGTGGATGCCCCATTCCTGGAAGTGTTCAAGGCCAGGTTGGATGGAGCTCTGGACAATGTGGTCTAGTGGAAAGTGTTCCCACCCACAGCAGGAGGTTGGAAGAAAATGATCTTTAAGTTCTCTTCCAACCCAAATCACTCTGTTATTCTATGATTCAGTGCAAGAACATGTATATAAGAGTCATCCTACTTCTATTGTAAAGTGTATCTTTCTTGCCAGCTTGTGGGGTTTTTCTTGGTATGGGTGTTACTGTTGGTGGTGGTTTAGTTTATTGTTTGGGGGTTTTTTGTGTTTGGCATTTTGAAAACATTAGTATTACTGAATGACTGATATTAGTGATATTTATATTATTAGTAATTAGTATTACTAATAATATTAATAATTAGTATTATTATTATTAGGTATCAAAAAAAGAACAGGAAATCACCTCCTATAATTGAGACAAGAAGATCAATTAGAGCAACCATCTTTCTTGTCCATCTCCATGAATATTTGTCCCACTGAAATTAGTTAGTATTTTGGCAGTGATTTCAGCAGAATCAGGATTTTATTGAACAATTTTAGTAGGTATTAGGTATGAATATGTCAACAAAATGAGAGGAGAATGGAGAATAGGTTGTAAATGTAACATCTCAAATTAAACCTATAATGAAATACAAGCAAATTCCTACCATCACTACCATAATTCACATTTTCTTTTCAGAAGCACATCTACTCATTCCTTTCTTTCTCCCAGTCAGCCTCAACTTTTAAGTTTCTAGCACTGCCCAATTTGAAGGATTTCTGACACAGAAAACAGATGTGATAAATAAGAGCAAACCCATCATTGTGATATCAAACATAAGTGCAAAATAAAGTATTGGATTATCAGGATGAACTAAGAGGTCATTCACCTTTTTCCAATTGCTCATCTAAAAAATTAAGATTTGATCTGAGTTGTGGCAAAAATAGTTATACTGCTGTAACAGTACTGCATAATTACAAGTATAATCATGCTTTTGAGTGAAAATTAGCTCCTGAACCCCTTGTAGTGTAGTAGGTTAAGCACTTTGATTACTTCCTACCTAAAATCTGACCCATAATCTCAGTTTCATAATGCCAGACCAATTTCTAATTGATTTTATATCACTATTGATTATTACAGCTATGTAAGACTTCATCCAATTGAGTTATAGAGGAGGGGAGGGGAGAAAAAAAATCTATCACAAAGATAAAGAAGCATCCATCAAAGATGCATTTAGAGCAAATGGGCAATGCACTTTTTTTTTTTTTTTTTTTTTTTTTTTTTTTAAGTTGTAATTGTATTCAAGGGAATGACATTTAGCAACCATTCACTGTAGGTCATTGAAATATTCTGTGACCTTGGCTCCACTTCCAAATGGAAGCAAAACCACAAATAAAATTGCAGGGAATACAAAAATCAAATTTTGGTCTCAATTACAATGTTTTGAAAATGTTCAATAGTATGCTAATGATCTTAATTAGTCTCAAAGATACCAATTTTGGAATCAGTGCTTAGCCAAAAACCACATGTTGAATAAGCCCACAATCTGTAAATGGACAGAGTTCAAATGCATAAGTGAATCTGTACATATTTACTGGAATAGCCCAGCTATTTTGGTGACAGCAGGGGTTTTTTTGCCCAAATGGTTGTACCAGTAGTCTTGTATAAGCCCAACACACAGAGAGCACATTATGGGTTAGTTCCTTACTTTGTAAGAGTAAACCACTGTGACACAGCTGCAGTCACACTGGATAGACATTTTCCACCTTCCTATATCCTGGCAATCAAAGCAGGAAGCATGTGTTTAGCAATAATTCTCTTTTTTATTCATGTCACTACTTCTTGGAATGCAAAATCCAAGTCAAAAATATTTTTTAAAGATTTTATTTCAGAAGAGACAGGAGAGTGTAGAAGTTGAAGGCCAATCCCTCGAGTGCCAGTATCTTTAAGAGTTATTTATTACAGCTTGAGTCTGTTCACTGAACAAAGCTGTTAAGTAAAGGAGTAGGAAGAGAGGAGAGAGAGAACAGAAGCTCTTTGCCTGACAGCAGTTGTTAGAGCAGCACTCCTGATTATTGTAATGGCTTCACTTGCCAAATGCCTTTCATACCAAAAGCAGGGCTGTTAAACGTGAAGTTGAGATGGTGGATGGATTTTTTCCCCAATGAAAAAGTACTCTGCACATCAACCCCCCACTGATGAGCATTAAAAGCATTTTCAGGCTTCAGGGAGTCTTATTTCCAGGGGCACATCACAGCATCTACCTGTCTTTTGTGGCTTCTGAACACTTTGTTCATAACAATGGATCAGTACATAGGAGTCTTTTTGACTTTACTAATAACCAAGGTTTAGTTTTATCTCTTTTTGATCAGTGGCATTCATAAATAAAGTGTATTTCTCACTTCCCACTCACTGGAAACAATTAGAGTGACTGCATTGAAAGCCTTTGCTCATCTTTTCAGCTCTTTAGCAGCAAAATTCGTTTTAGAAATAAATCAAAGATCAGTGCTGGTTTTTTATCAGCCAGTAACCTGTCCCCAAAACTACACAGTTATAAAATGAATATTTGGATACTTTAAAATGAACAAACATCCAAAATCCCCACACTTCAAACCCTTCCTCTGCTGACTGAGAGGCAAAAAAACTTTGAGCAGCAAAGAAGAAAGCAAGATTTTGATTCCTTTGAAGGGAACACCTCTCCCATGCCTTTGTCAGGGCACAGCTGTGGGTTCAGGGACAGAGCACAGTGCTGGAGCAAAAGCCACTGGGAGGGAGAGAACTCCAGAGCTTCCCCCAGCCTGGGAGGTCTGGTGCTGGGAAAACACACTGCAAGGAACATATGGATAGGTGGGGAAAATCATAGCTGAAAAGACTGATGATTGCTCCTACAGAAAGTGCAGTTGATTTTAGACATCACAGGAGAACTAAAAACATGAAGATGTATAAAGAAAAAGAAGGAATTCATGCTCTTGCTGATGCTTTCCAGCAACCAGCTCTCCATGAAGATAATCACTCCCTGGGTAACCCAGCTGGAATGGAATTAGGAAAAAATAAATCACCTCAGTGACTGGGATTCTGACATACAATTTTATTATTAATAATAAAAAAAAAAAATCTTCTTTTCTACTCGTTATTTTGTAAGGGACATTTTGAAATCTCAGCAATGTTGCTAGGACTAAATTCACAGACATTAGAATGTAAGGACAACTCAGAAGACTAAGGGGAGTCAAGATAAACTTCCTTTTTTTTTTTTTTTTTTTTTTAATTTTATTTCAGACTATTATTGTTCCTATTATTACTGCTTGCAGTTCCAGATAGGTCAAACCACGTTTCCAGGAGGAGGAGTTTTTTTTGGCTTTTGTGTTAGGTTGGGTAGAGTGACTTTCTTCCTTTGGTGCAAAGTAAGTCATGTACCTATATGCTGGACAGTTTCTTTCAATCATAGAAAAGAAAAAGTATCATGTACACCATAGATTTAAAGAAAAAATAAAGGTTATTTTTGTTTGCTATGCATAAAGGGAACGATCCCAATTCCATTTTAGAGCACATATGAGTATAGTAAGTACACAGATGAGCACCTCCACATTGCTCGAGATTTATGGGAAAATAAAAATTACAATTATTGCTCCCAGCTTACCTAATCCAGTATTGTTATTAAAGTACCAATTTATGAGATATTTTTGCTGGCTTTTAAACCATCAATACACCTGCAATTCACGTGAACCCTTAAAGACTGCAATTGTCTTTGCTGACACATTATGGACAGATTTTAAGTGTGATAGTGCATTGCAGATGCCTTAAGCCACCAGCCTGCTTGCAGAATTTAAAATCGGTAGAAATAGGAATTTTAAAGGACAATTAAGAGGAGGAAGAGAACTCTGTGTGGAAATCGCTCCCAAAATTTAAATGAGATTTTTCAATTATTTTTCTAAAGCACTTTTAGGCAAGGCAACAAAGAGAATGAGCTAGTATATTCAAAGAAACCTCAATTTCTTTTGCTACTGTTATGAAACTGATGTACTGAAAAATCATTAATATATGTCTGAAAGATGAGGAATTGGAAATAAGCACCACAGTTTTTGGTTGTCCTTTATTACAAAGTCAGTGGATTGCTCCAGGTTTTCTTGCCATACATATTAAAAAAAAAAAAAAAGACAAAAAGGTTTCAAAAGGATTAATTCTGAAAAATAGCATACAAAAGTAGAAAAAGAAATCAATAGCAACAGGATTCTAGGGAATAGATTAAAAAAAAATCAGAAGGGCTGGAACAGTTACTTATAAATGACAGATGAAAAGCATAAATCAATAGAAAACTCTGAAGAAGGTATCACAGGAATAAATGAATATATTCCTCAGAAAAATGAATGGTTTGTATATGGCAGACAAAACCAATGGAACCAGTCATCATGAAATGAAAAAATGCCATCACATCCCATAACACTTTGTAATGACCTTGGTAGAAAGAAAGTGGCTGCTGAGAAGTTGCATCTCACTTAATTAGGCAGGAATTTGTGCAGATTTGAAAGCCCTTACTTGATCCTTGTCATGGTTTATCACCAACCAAGTACCACAGAGCTGCCAGCTACATTAACTACACCTTATTACCTACAATCTCTTCGGAAGTTGAAATCATGACTTCACCTGAACCAAGGCAAGGCAGTGATAAATACTATAATTCTCATATTTGTTAACTACCTTTTTACTCCTTGACAATAGCACATTGAGATAAAAGTGGGCAGAAAGCTACTGAGTCACACTCTCTTATTGGGAAATGATGATTCAACATTGCTCCTACTCTGCAGCTTCCCAGAAAGTTTTATGAATATATCTTCTTTGAATTCCAAAGGGAATTTCTGCTGCCAAGTGTGAATATACTGGTTAGGCAGCTTAACTGGCTTAAGGAGGAAGCCAGTTCATTTGCTCTGCTTATATTTGACTAAGCAATGCAGCTTTCCTTCCATAGCTCAGGAGAAAGATCCCTAAGAACAAGTGATCACTATATTTTGAAGAGTTTTCCCATCATTTTGTTCCTGTTCCTGTTTTTTTGGATATACAGCTAATATGGAAGAGAAGATGTCATGTGTTGGTAATAAAGTTTAAATAGATTTATCTTGTGGGATTTAAAGCAATAGTTTTTGTTTAGTTTCTCAAGCCTCTGTTTTATATATTTTTGTTAGTTCATGTTAAAAGAAGACAAGCATATGTATAGCAACACATTTTCTGAAAGTTTCCCTTTGCAGCACATTACAGGACCTTAAAATGTGTGTAAAATCACTTTAATGGTTTAAGTTTTGGTGCTGTGGTGTCTTGACTCTTGCCTTGATGTTAAGAAACAAAGGCAGTGAGTTCTTCTTGCCTTGAGCTGGCCCAGTGTCAGGACTGGATGGCTGGACTGCCAGACAGGCCAATTTCAAAAGGATGTCCTGAGCTGTATTTTGTCCCATAGCACTTCTTCTTTGCCTCAGTATAAGGATACATAAACCAGACAAACAGAAATGTAAACAACTAGCTGGGGATTCCCCAGGAACTGATGATGAATCCAGAAACTTTTAGTCTGGAACAAATTGCTTTTCCAGCTGGGAGAAGCCTTTCAGGGACTGTTAGAATGCTCTGTAATCTGAGCAACTTAAATTAGACTGGACAGGGAAGCCTCCAAAAGGATAAATGAGAACACCTTGAAAAGCACCTTAGGATCACATGGTGATATCTGTAATTCCCAAAATCTTAAATAGCTTTTCTAAAATGTCACTGTGGCTGATGAATGCTTTACATGCACAATCACTGTATTTTCCTCTTCCTGAATCCTTGCTTGCTTTGCTGACCTCCTTTTCCTTGCATCTGGCTGTTTTATCCTTGGAAAGAGCAAAATTGGGAGTTCACATTTTGCTCTGGGGGAAGGGCAGAACTCAAGATTTTGTGAAAAATTCTGAAAATGAAGAGAAAATTTTTGTTTCTCCTCTGCTCTTCCTTGGTGCTCACATGCTAATCCTACACTGCAGCCACTTAGGTTTAAACCAGTTGGTACCTCACAATCCTCTTTGTATATTTTTGAGAGCTTTGGGCTTATTCCACTCTCCTCCCATTAAGAAATGGTTCTGAACAAGCAAGGATAGGAGCCACAGGAACTTCAGACTTTACCTTTACTCTTGTGAGCACATACTTACAAAAGATTGAAGTCAGATGAATCTTTATGGAAACCTTGTGAAAATAGCTGCAGATTTCCAGTCTGGAAAGGAAAAATACAAATGCTATTTCCTCAGTTCTTTAATCCACTCTTTATGCTGCTCTCACAGCTCTTTTTTTTCATCTTTTGACATTGGTTCATACCTATATAATCTGTCTATAGCTAGTATTCAGCTATGTTGTATAAGCCTCAATACTGCCTTCCCTTGTTTCAAAAAGAATTCTGTACTACTGCCTCAGGCAATGTCTCTAACCTTCCCTTTCACACCACAGTGCTTGAGAAAGCACTTTTCTCTCCTTTTCCCAACAAGTTCTCAGCTGTACCCTTGACATATTTTAATCAGGGTTTCTTTCTGACCAAAGGACGGACACCTCTCTCTTCCAATTAGTTAATGCTTTCCTACTTTCTGCTGCTGCTGTTGTTGTTTCCATCACACTCACCATCCTCCTTGACCTCACAGCAGCTGGAACTCTGAAATTAAATTAGATAGGTTCAGGCAACTCTCTCAGCTTCACAGAGGCTGCTGAAGTAGTTTTGTTATTTGAGTCTAAAAGTGTGACTGAATTAATATACTTTATATAAATTGCAGCAATGGCAGGTGTATTGATGGACATGACTACTTCAAAGGAATGTAGAAAAAAAGCAGAAGTAGGAGGCAGGTGCACTTTCTTTTGTAGCACAAACACATATAAGGCATATAAGTCTTCCCAAAGACTGTATTGAAAGCACTGCTCATTCAACACTGTCCTATACACAGCCCTACAAAAGGAGAACTACTAATGTTAATATATTCCAGTGATAAGGAATGGTTTATTATTAAAAATGTTGTACTGATATTATCATTGGTAAGGAATTAATATTTCAATTTTAAGTATGCTGTAGTTGTACTGCAAGGCTCATGGTAATACTAGAATCAAAGTGTAAGGGAAAAGGATCTTACAAAGACAGACAAACCTCTATTTTTCAAACTGCTGCCTTTTGTGAAGAAACACCAACTCAAGTTGAGCCAAGTATGGTCTCTAATTCTCAGTGCTTGTATTTTACAAAAAATGTAGAGGTATAGGAGCAAGTACTCACAGGCACTTTTATGCAGGTCATTTGCCCAGTTTTGAAAAAGAGAAAGCCATGCAAAGAAACGTCACCTGAAAACTACAGACAGCAAGAGAAAGAATATAAAGCCATTGGCTGAAAATGCAGCTGAATGTGATGGAACAAATTAATTGCTGTTCAGCAAGTCCTGTCACTAACTAGAGTGGGTGCAGCAGTGTCCATACTGCACACCATAGAACTGTAAAATGCTTTGGGTTGGAAGATACCTTAAAGAACATTTAGTTCCAAATCCCCTGCCATGGGGAAAACCTTCCACTAGAATAGGTTGTCCAGAGCTCTGTTAAACCTGGCCCTGAACACTTCCAAGGATGAACTTTCACAACCTCTCTGGGAAAATTGTTCCAGTGCCTCATCACCCTCATATGCAAATTAATCTTTGATTTATTAATTAAAAAAAGGGAAAAAAAATCAAGCCAGCAGAGGAAGAGGTAGCCATCATTTCTATTATTGCATTTTTATTTTTTTTTACTACATGCTGGGAAGAAGGAACCTGTTGCTGTTCTTTATAAAGGAAACATGATGCTTTTTTTAAGGAGCAGTGCAGTTTAAGTTTTACAGTTCTAGCAACAGTTCCTTTTTCACCTTGATGCCTCTGCTGATAAAGTAGGGCAGGATCAAAAAGAGACGCTTGTTAAACAACTTCCCTTGCACCTTCATACTCAGTTTCAGTTCCTCTGACTGTGACATTTCAGTTTCATATATACAGAGGGTCAAATACAAGTTGCCCAAGCTCTTTCTAAACATTCAGGAAACATCCCACCATCCACACCTCCTCTTATTTCCATTATATATTGTGAGCAGAGAGAAGCTCACGCCTTAAATCAGGACACTGATCCCTGAAGGTTGCATATGGTTGAATGCAAGAAAAGTAGGTCAGATATTTCAATTCAAAGAGTCTATGCAAGATGCTACTTAATCTTTCTGAATCCTAATGAATAATCAGAGACTTTATTTCTAGGATGTCATTACTTTCATTATTACAGTAATGTAAAATAATTTCCATTATTTTACCAATGCAACATGATGCCCTGTGAATGTAAAGGATTTCATCAGTAAAGCAGCCCTGACAAATATATGTTATTATGCAAGAAAGTGAATTTCAAAGCTATTGAGTTATAGTGAAAGTTAAGGGGGAAAAAACCCAGAAAACTCAAACCAGACAAATAGGAAAAAAAAACAACCCAAGCAATAATAGCAGAAGTTGTCATAGAACATAGAATTTCTGATAGCTAATCTGCCCTTCAAGAGACAGCAATTGATCTGGATAAAAATTGAGTTAACAAAATAAGGACTCACTCCCATTGTCAGTCAGAGCATGAAAGACATGGAAGATCAAAAAGACAAAATTCCAGAAGTTCGTGTTTGCATAAGCAAAGAGGTACAGAATTGATTCTGCTAATTGTTTTAATCATCCATTGCAATGAGCTAAGAGAAATCTATCCCCTCTGTGGGGTGCAGGACCAAACCAGAAGTGTCAAGTCAAGGTTATCATGCACATCAAATTTTACTTGATAGAGTCACAAACATCAATGTTATTTCATCACAAAAATGAATAATCTAATACATAAAGAGACCTCAACTCAACACCAAGGTTCAACTTCATTAAAAAAAACTTCAAGGACCCAACTTTGAGAATATGTGTAGACAACCCTCCCTTACTCAGAAGTATCTATGGTTAGCAAATATAACATCATTTGGATTTATATTGCTCTCCTAAGGTACATGATTATGGCTGCAACAGAAAATCAGTATTTCATCCACTACAAATGTATTACTGCTTGTTTAGGACCCTCCCTCCCCTGCCACCTTACTGGTAACATGATGCATTTCAAAGCATTTTTCTGAGTTCAGTGCATTTCAGTACTTCCTTTAAGTGTTTTGCACTTTCTTTTCAATTCTCTCTTTGCAGTGCATCAAACTTTGTTCATTATATTTCAAATACTGGGGCAGATAAATAGTGTCTGCCAAGATATACTTTCAATAGAGGATTGAAAGTGCCTGCTTAAAATTCCCTTTGAATAAATTGTTCTTTATACAAAATAAAGCTTTTTGGCAAGCCATTAATTATCACACAATTATTTGTGCTAGACAGTCATAAGAAGTGGATGTAACACACACATTTTGTAATTAAATAGCAAAAAACTACCTTTCCCAGGGAAGAATTTGTTGCACAATCTTAAATAAATAACCTAAATGCCCTATAAAAAGGCACAATTTTCTGGATATACACACTACTGTAAGTTTGGCTGTTTCCTTTAAAACAAGGAACCTCTACCCTTGGAGGAAGGATAACCCATATTTTTTAACAGTTTGCACCAGTTTGAGTGACCAGTTCCCAGGGGAAATGGTGTGTGATCTACTGCTTCATTTGGATCTGTACAAGTTTATGGAGTCTGATGGGATTCATCCAAGAATCCTCAAAGAGCTGGCTAAGCAAAACCTCTGTTGATAATTTTTGATTGGTCTTGAAAAACCAGAGGTCCCAGCTGACAGGAAGCTGATGAAAATTATCTTGGTTTTCAAAAAGGGGAACTTTGGAAACTACAGGCTGTCAGCCTCACTTCAGTGCCTGGTAAAGTTATGGAGGAGATTATTTTGGGATATTGAAAAACACCTGGAAGACAGCACAGCCACTGTCACAGCTGGCACAGCCTCAGGAGAGGAGAGTCCTGCTTTTTAAACCTGATTTCCTTTTGTGGCAAGGTTACCTGCCCAGGTGATCAAGGGAAGAGGATGTGATCTTTCTGGATTTCGGTAAGGTTTTGATCCTGTCTCTCCCAGGATCCTTCTGGATGAAATCCATCCCACAGCTGGATAAACACATCATGGGAGGGGTCAGTGACTGGCTCACAGGTTGGACACAAAGGGTTACATCAGACTGGTGGCCTCTCACTAGTGGGGATCCACAGGGCTCCATCCTCAGCCCTGTGCTCTTCAACATCTTCATAAACAATCTCTGCAAATAAATCCTAAAAATATTCAGAGGACTATTGAAACTCTGTCCAGAAGCATCCTCAAGATGCTTTTCAAGAAGTCATCTTCACTTCAATATTTGACAATTAAAATTCTGTCTGATTCATTCACTTGAGGTAGAAAACATCAGGAACTGGGCTTTGAACTTCTCTTATTCATACAGGACTCAATTAGGGATAAATATTGCTGAGTTTCTCCTACACAAGGGACATCAAAAATTCACCACAGATACCCACTTTTGCTTTTTGCCCTAATTGTGGTTATTTCTATACTTGGTTTGGCTGAGATGGAGATAACTTTCTTCAGAGCAACCAGTATGCTGTTGTTACAAGCTGTATGTGGTGCTATGTTTTGGATTTGTGACTAAAACAGTGTTGATAACACATCCATATTTGGACTATTGATGAGCAGTGCTTCCACAGTCGAGCCTTTATTTTTTTGCTTGTTTTCCCTGCAGAAAAGGAGATGGGTAAGAAGAAGAGAGAGAGAAACACAGATGGGACAGATGATGCAAAATGGCTGAAGGGATATTCTATGAACCATAATATGGAATACAGAAAGAAAGGGCTGGGCAGTTTGAGGGCATGGGGAGGGCAGGGAGAGTTAGCTTTCAAGGTGGCTGGTGCTCAGAGATTTTTGGGCATCACTTTGATGGCAGCAGGCAGCTCATGACTATTCAGTTTTGATTTGTTTGTTTCCCCTGCCTCTTTCCCTCACCTATCAAACTGTCTCCATGTTGACACATGAGCTTTCCCATCACAAGGAGAGGGAGTGAGCAGCAGAGTGGGTGCTCAAATTATTCCACGAATTTTGTCTTTTCCTGTATCCTTTCCTGCCTGCCCAACAACCTGTTGCCCAGATTTGATCAAGGTCCTCGCTTAGGGACAGAGCTGAAGGACACCATATGGAGAGCAATTCCCTCCTCTCTTGAGCTGTCTCATACTACACAATTCAAATAAGTGAAATGTGCCACACAGAACACCGAGCTTTTAATGAAGCTGAACATTTTGCAGCTGGCAGTTTATGTGTAAACTGATCCTGGTGTCACCTTTGCAGTGAAGAGTTTTCAAACCAACAGGATGGTTTCCCTGAGAAAGGCAGTCACACACTGCTCAATTCACACAATTAATTCCTCTTACGTAAACTGATATTTCTGGTGCAGAAACCCACACCTGAATCCTTCTTCCAGTGCCTGCCTGAAACACAATCCAAACAGTAATTATACCATTTATTCTACAGGTTTGCTTTGTTTGCAAGAATACTTTTTCCAGATCACAAGGTGAGAGAGGCTATTTGCCCTCTCCATTTGCCTGTGAAGTTTCATTAAATTCCTTGAGGAATTATTCAGATATTTGGAGAAAGAATAGGATCACTGAAGATATTTCAGGAAAGACAGTCAGTAACCACTTATTGGCACAACATGTTCTAAAAGGTCATTGATTATTACCAACCATGTCTATTAAGATCCAATTTTATGTGACATTTTAAGAAGTGTGTTGGGCAATAAATTGCTAAATTGAAAGTGTTTTTCCAAAGAAGAGAAGGTAGCTACAAGGGCAGATATACATTGCAGACCAGTAATATTGCAATAAACTAAAGTACACTATCAATCTGTTGAATTAAAGCTGGGAGGCTGATCCATTGCATTTGCTGAAATAGAGAGAGTTGTCACAGAAAAAGTACAATGTTATGAGGCTTGATAACTATTACCACGATGAATGCTAACATGTCAAAGTTGATATCTTATTTCAGATGAGCCTGAAAAATAATTTTAAATTGCCCTTTTTTCTTCCAGTGGGCTCTGGCATTTTATTGCCATTGCCATAAACATAGGCCCAAAAAAGAAGGCTGAAGTTTCTCAGGATTCTTCCCCCACCACCCATCCTGCAACAGAGCCTCAAATCTGGTGCTGCTGGCAGATGGGCAATCTACTGTTCACACATATTAGAATAGGGAGAATTTTACAAGAATGGATTGTTCAAATATTACTATCCTCCTGCAATTTTCAGAGATCCAATACCTCTCTGGTATGCTTTTGTTTTCCTCCAGCTACACAAGGGAAAAAATATTAACTCAGAGAAGCTCCTATTTACAAATCTGCTGATTTTCAGCAGCAACAATAAAACAGGTGTTGTATGATGTTGAACTCTCTGATGTGTAACAACAACATCTGAATTTTGGGAAATTTCTTCCTATGTGTGAGGCACTGGTAACATCTTTCTTCTTCATGACTTCTCAGGTACTTAGTAAGGACTTAATTCACCTCACAGCCTTTCCTTCCCTCATGGGGAATTGATAGTGTCTGCTCAGAAAATGCAAAAGCTGCTGTCTCTAAGACCACAGCATCTGCATGAACAGAAGACTTAGATTTTTCAAATGAGGGGCTGGATGGAAAAGCAGCCTGGTATCATAACCTATATCCCAGGAAACCCAGGTTTCCTACTACCTTCAGGAAATAAACTTTTTTTTTGTTGCGTTATTGTTTATACCTGATTTGGGCAAGTTTAATCTCTATGAAATTTAACTGTTAGAATGTTACTAAGAGTAAATAATAGGCATTCCACATTTTACTCCTATAGTCAGGAATGAGAGAGTGAAAAACCAAACAATTCCAGCAAATCACATCTCACTAATGGCAACATAAATCTGCAGCTACCCAGTGGACCTCAATGAATCTACTTTACATTTATGCTGCTGTAGCCAAGCATGAAATTCATCCCAGTGATTTATTCCCTAGATAGGAGAGATCTAGGTTGGACCCAGTTCTGCATTTAGGAAATGGTCCTTAGTTGAGAAAATCCTGGTAAGCAGAGTTAGAATTCATGTTTGAGGAGTATTTCTAAGAGAAAAAACACTTTTAAATGTGTCAGAGGTGAAATTACTACAAAGGGCCAGATGTATGCAGCCACCTATAACTTAAAGTGTACATGTTTCAGATATGAAATAGTTCTTAGAACTCACATTTAGGGAATAGATCTATAAAGGTGATTGCTGCTCACATTTTAACAAAGGCTTTAACTTCATGGTGCAGAATTCTTGTGTCTGTAATCAATTTCATACACCAAAACAAAAGTTATACCTAAGAAACAGAGTTGAAGAAGGAAATGAAATAAATCCAGACCAAAAAATCTGTTGGTCATGTTACTCTTTAATTTGGAGCTACAAACACTTTAAAAAGTTTTATCTTGATTACATGGGCATTAGGAGCATAAAGAAGATGTAGCCAGACTTCTCAGAAGTATCCAGTGACACAAGAAGAAGTAGAAAGCAGCACAAATTGCAATACAGAATATTCCATTCAAGCATAAAGGGAATGCTGTAACTATGAATATTTAAGATTCCTATTAAGTTGTTGCAAGTTACTCAGCTACTCTTGATATAAACCAGTCTTTTAACTTGAACAGAAGACCTTAAATTTTTCTGTACCTCACAGTTCAACAGCTTGGGGGCTGTTGTTAAAATAGATCTGTCTTCAGGAAATGAAGTCTTGTTCTGCACTCTTATTCTGCTGCTGCAGAAAGCTGGAGGAACACTGACTGTCTGCCATGGGTGGGTCACAGGATCAAGGTCATCTATAGTGAATCTGCCACTTCTCCCCCAAGAAATGTCTTTTAATTTATTGAATGTGGTTTATTATCTGAAAAAAAGCTGAATTAGTAAGAGTGCTGGATATTGTGAGCTCTGACAATAATTAAAAGGAATTTCCTACACTTTCCAAAACTGGTCTGATCTGAAACTTATTTAAAAATTAAAAATTTAAAAAAAAAAAAAAATTCCACTGATTTCAGTCACAGCATTTGAGAAAGATACCACAACAGGATCCATAAAAGAACTAAAAAAAAAAATCAAGACAATGTAAATTAGATGTTTTTCCCTTCAATTGACTACACTCTCTACCCTTTTCAGTAGTTGCACAATAGATGCTCTTCTGAACAAAGTTCATAAGGAATTTACATACCCATCTGGATGAAATATAAAATTCATTAACACCTTATATTGTAGATGAAAATTGCAAATTTAAACCTTTCTTCTTGTGACAAACTGAAGTCTATTTTTGTCAGTAGTGTGAATTGATGTTTCCCATCTTTAACTTCAAGTGTTTGGTGGGAAATGTACAATTTGCACTTCAAAGACTCACTCCAGATTAGTCCTTTGCTTTGTGGCTGTAGAAAGTCTTGCAATTGTATCATTAGAGTCAAGACATTTCCATATATTTAAGGTGACAGGCTTATATTTACTTAATTCCATATGAAACATTAGACTGCATACTGTTCTGAGAAGCATTTCCATGTATTTGGATCTCTGATCTATTTATTTAATCATGTAAATTATGTGCTGGGTGCCCATTGCAGTACAAAGCCTCGTGTGCAAGTGAAATAGTTTACCAAATAAGCCTAAAACATGAGGCAAAATTAAAGCTGGCTCCATGGCCCAAAGCAATCCTCTCAAAACTATTCCTCCTGCCTTAGGCCATTATTTGATTGAACAATTAGCTTTTAAATCCATGTCATACCAGACTGAACCCTGACAACTTTATTTATTAAGTATTCCTGACAGGGCTTGTCCATCACAAAGATTTTGTGTGAGAGGTCATCAGGGCACCCATCATATCCTTCAAGCACCAGAAATCATTCCTGCTGTGCATGTTTAGAGAATCAGCTGTGCAGTAGCTTGGAGGCTCTGAAATGTCTGTTCTTCCAATTTGTATCCTGCATGGAGAATATTTCTTCACAAAAGGATTTGGGAAATGCATATTCCATGAAGTGCTGTCCCAGCAAGCAGACAAGATGGGTGCTGCATCCCTCCAGAACCAGCAGCCAGGTGATCACACCCTGTGGATGGGATGGGGTCAGCTGCTGCTGGCAGCACCAAGGCACTAAAGACCTCAACACCAATATTTCCCCCAAGCAAAACCAGCTGATGGGTAGGGTTTTTTAGGCTTTAAAAGCTTTGATTTTGTGCAGCCCATGACAGCCTGACACCATGGCCCTCCTCAAAACAGCACCCAAGTAGCAGGGACAGGCATGAACTGCAGAGCTCCTCCACCAGCTCAGCAGGGCTGGTTTGAGTCCAGACACTCTTCCAGGGTGGGAATGGCCACAGGCTCGATTGTCCCATTAAATTCCTCCTTGTAAAAACCCCAGCTACTCCAGCAGCCAACAGAACTAGCCAAAAGCTACTATTTCCATTAGTCCCTCAGTACAAAAAGAAGTTAAATCCACACTTTAGTGATGGTCAAGCATTTTTGGGGTTAAGTTTGTTTCATGCAATTTGTCTGTGTAAACAGTATGTCCATTCACCATAAAAGGCTGATCACAAAAACAGAGGAATCTTGTAAGATGAAAGTCTTAATTTGCCATCGACAAAAGCACAGCTCAGTCTAACCTGGAAATACAGCACTTGAAATTTTAAAAAAATAAAGAATAAAGAAACAGACCTAAAATCTCTAGTACTAAAACACTGTCAGCTAAAACTGATTGTTAACCTGAAATAAATGCTATGGAGAATTCCTCAATAGCAAAAAAGCTTTTTTTCACAAGGGATTCCATCCTCTATATTTTTGCATTGCTGAATAACAAATTTTTCACAAGCCTTAGTGCATTTATAACATTTCTGGAAGGTAGAGGAATAACCATTATTTTTCATTTTACAGATGGAGAGCTGAGACAGAGGCATAATTTTTTGGCTGCCAACAGGTGGATAAGGAAGGAACAGATTCTATACAGATTTGCCACAGAACTGTTTTGGGGAGCAGCCAGAAGAAATGGCTAAAAACTCCTAGTTATTCAAGTTTCTGTGGCCAAACTGTCCTAAGCCATGAGTATCAATGAAAACTTGCCACTAGCAGTAGGGAGAAGTAGAATATATCCACTGTGCTATTTTTCTGGGCTTTCTTAAATAAGCCTGAATTCTTCCATTCTTCCATATTTTACTTCAATCCAGAATACATGAGAATCTTTTCCTCTACAGAAAAAAATAATACAAAAGGAATTATGTAAACAAAATATTGCTGACTTTTCCACTGTCTTTTCCTGCAGCACTTTCTATAGAATCATATTCTCCACAGATTTATACAGCCACATTTAGAGTGTATCTGCATAGATAATATTTCTCCTATGCTCCCAGATCCTAAACTCTTCTTTGGTCCTTCTGTATTCTATCATCTGGTCTCCTTCTCTGTAGGTTAAAGCATTTTATTTTTCAGAAATCTGTCTTTCTACTAGATAAAGAAAAATTGTATAGTTTTAATGAATTGACCACATTATTTCTGATAAAAGTTTATTTAGTTAAACTGTTCATGTTCATAAAACTGCATTGCCTATGAATTCTCAATATAAGTGGATGCAATCAGAGCTAGTCATTAGGGCACTGATAATTTTAGCACTTCAACTTCAAAAAAACTTGATTATAATGATCAGTCCCTTGGAGTTTGTTTTATAGTTTCTAATCCTTTTGTTTTAACACTCTGTATGGCTCTAATAAGATAAAAGGAATGCCCACTTTAAATAGAAAACCATGTTTTCTTCTTTCTTCCTCTTTCAGAAACTGAAACTCTCCAATGTATGACAGATAATTGAATAATGAAAATGATGTACTCATTTTTAACTGAAAAAACCCAAACCCTCTTGCAGAGCAATTCAATCTGGGAAGTCTGAAAGATAAGAGGAGCTGTTATGCAGCATTCAGATAAGGTCCTTCCCAGTGCTTTGCAATCAGACAAAAATCCTGCTTCTTTTAATAGAAGTTTGAAGGAGACTGAAGTACTTTGATACTGAAAGCTTTAGCAAATGAAAAGCACAGACATGAGAATGGTGGCTACTTATTCAACAAGAAGAGCACCTCATAAGGAGCCCAACTGGAAAGGATAAAATTTAGGGACAAGTGCTCTACTGTGACCTCTGCTCACTGTAATGCCCTGAGTTTGGAAAATGTCATGATTGCATAGATTACTTTAGTAGATAACCCAACTAATCACTGATGCCTGCACAATGAACAATACTGAAAATAAGAATTTTAATATCATATCTGAATTATGGTATTTCCTTATACATATTGTGGCAGTTTACTTCCTAAAAGAAGTGTTTATAGTAAACAAATATTCATCTACTCGTATTGGCTTCAATAAGAACTGCTATAGATTTGGGGTTTTTAAATTGGACATTGCTGATGGTAATTTTCTAAATTTGATCCAGAAAATACTAAAATGTCATAGTAGACTTAAAAAAAAATCATTTTTTGTTTCCTTTCTGGGTTTATGTTCTTTTTATGTTCTTTTTCTATCATTACATGACATCTGAGCTGCAATAACTCCTACTGACATGTCATAATAATTGAAATGTTCTGTTATTCATGCTGTCTTTCCAAAACCAACACAAACTGTTGAATATTATCTTCAGATCTGAAGACAAGAAGATTTATGATATTATTCAGAAGTATGCCTTTAGTGTCTGCTGTAATGAAAACACTGCCACTGGCACATATTCAACTCCTTTGTATTGATTCACCAAAGTCCTGCTATTTGCCATCTTGCTCTAATGATTTCAAAGAAAACCCACAATGCAGACTAAAGGAGTGCTCTAAAACATGTTTCTTTCTTGCAGAAAAAGCAGACCATTCTCATACTCACATTTTATTATATCTTCTCAGAGTTATCTCGTACTACTGGCTGGAAGTCAGCACAGTGAGACATATTTTAGTAACTTACTGGGTTACAAATGTTTGAGAGATGTCTTTTAGCTTATTTTATCACACAGTTTTTCCATTGCTGAGTTCACCCTTTTGACAGTGTGCTGGCAGAAATTAGAATGCAATAGATCATGAGAGTAGGAAAAAAAAAAAAAAAAGCAGAAAAAGGATGTTTCAGAACAGCTTCTCAATTTGAGACAAGCAGCCAGACCACAAAGCTTGAGTGCTGAAGAGACTGATGTGCAGAAAACCAGACTCAACAGGTAAGATGGAAAACTGCTCCAACCACAGCAAGAATTTCCCAAATCCCAGAAGATTTGCAGACCAGTCATCAGCTGTGGTAGACTCAGAACTAGCTGGCTTTGGGATGAGTAACTGGAGCTACAGCAGCAGGATTCAGTTGAGCTAGAATGAGTGCGTATGAGAGGATTCTATAAGCTGTATCTGGGAATTGGGCTCTGCCAAAACTCTTTCCTGCTTTTATTGCTATTAATTTCAAGCTTGTGTGTTCCCTGGTTCAATTCAGCCACATAGTGAAACCAGAGTTTGAGCATCCCTTAGACAGGAGTTTCAACTTCTTTCATTTTAAATTACTCAAAAAAATTAGGTGAGACAAGATCCAAATTAAGTAGATTGATGCAGGCTCAAGACCATTTCTTGAGAAAAAAAAAATTTGTAACTCTAAATGCTTCTGAGTAAGCACACATCCATAAATCTTCAGAACACTCAGGATGGAATACTTCATAATATAAGCACATAAAGTAGGTAATTACTGGCTTGCTCAGTCTTTGTGCCATTCTCCAATTTTCATTTCACTTTGCCAAAATGCCTGGCAGGAAAATACAAAATAAGAATGAGAAAGAAAACAAAGTTGAAGTGCCACCTTCAAAGAGTTACTAAGACATTAAGGGTAGTTTTAATGATATCTTCTGGAATGACTGCAGTGTCAAAGCATATTGAAAGAAACTTATGAAGAGCTGTGGAATAGGCACAAACAGACCCTCAAATCCCTAAACTTTGGAGTGTACAAGCATATAATTAGGAGAGTGATACATAATAAACACCAAGTAAGCCAGAATAATCATGAGGGAAATAATAAAATGAATCCTAAAGCAAGGATCCCAAAGCTATCTGCACACTGAAAAATACCATGAATTCAAAACAGTCTGTGTATGACTGCATATCTGAAAATATATTTATTACCAAACTGGGCAGAGAGGGGAAAAGGATGCCATAAAAACAACATCCTTGTTAGAAACTTCTCCAACTGGGATGAAATTAACATATAGGCACTACGTGATAAATTGTTTCACAAAAGATACTTAAAATAAAAAAAAAAAAAAGAAAAAGAAAAAAGGAAAATAGGGAAGGATCATCTATAATCAATTGCTTAAAATAAGAAGTTTAGATCTGCTCACAGCCAAGACTGAACCTAAATACTTTAACATCAACCTGATGCAATAACAAGAAAAGGTTTATTTTGCCTATGGAGACTCACTGAAATTCTTCCTGTGGCTCACCTGGTCACAGGCATCCAGACCATGGACAGCAACATCCTGCATCAATAATAGTTACCCTTTCTCTAACCAGTAGCAATCCACCTGCTTCACATTCCTCTCTACTAACGTTCAAGTTCTTAATTACTGTACCTAAAACTATTACAGCTATAGAAGTGTCTTATTTTCCCAAAGATGGAGTGCTCTCATTCACATTCATAAAGGCCTCATTCTCACAAGTACCTAGAACTAATTCCACAAGGAATTTACTTGTATTTTATTTGTATTCAATTTTACTATTGAAAATTCACAACATCTGGGGTCTATCCTGTAGAAGTGCCCAGATCACTGTATTAAGTGGTGCACTTGCTACAGGAAATGAAACTTTAACCATGTGAGTGTTCAAAACTTTAAACATGTGAGTTTACCTAGTGGCTTTTCACAGGGGAGTTATTTACAGAACAGAAATCCTTCCATTTCATCCAATATCACTGTGGCAACCTGACATCCAACCTCTGGGTGCCTGTGAGTGCAGGGAGCCAATGGACTGGCAAATTCCCCTCTCTACAAAGTGGTGGCATCAGCAATACCACCAAGAAGGAAGAAAATAAGGTAAAAGAGAAGGGAAAAATGCAAAGGCTATAGTTTAATTAGGCTACAGCTTCATTAAACCTGGGATCATTTCTCAGCAGTAAATTGTTCCACTCATGATTGCTCCAATTTGGGAAGGTGATCATCACTCTGCTGGTGGCAATCTCTCAGTTCCTCCTTGGCTAAAAATCAAAGGAGAGTTGATCACTTGTATTTGTTACCCTGTGTCCTCACAGAAAATAGGTATTTTAATGCCTTTCATCTTCTTCCTGACAGCCCATTTCCCACCTGGCTTATCAGATAACAAAACCTTATGGTTCTTCTTCTACTGTGGATACAGTTGGAGAAAAATCAAAGCAGAACAAACTAAAGAAACGTGACCAGACCAGTTTCCTAAGAAGAGAAAATTCCTCCCTTGTTCACTTTCAATCTTCTGCAGAGTGCAGCAGTCCTCAGCACGAATTTTCAAACACACAAACAGCAAGGTGTGTCACCTTTGCCATGTCTCAGGCGAAACTACCTCAAGTTGCACCAGGGGAAGTGCAAGATACATTTCAAAAATTCACTGAAAAAATGGTTTAGCATTGGAATAATTACCCAGGAAGACATCACCGCCTCTGGAAGTTCAAAACATCTGATGTGGCACTAGCAGATACCAGTTAGGGGTTTATTGTAGTGCTGTGTTGATGGTTGGACTAGATGATCTTGAAAGTCTCTGGGTCTTCCTAAATATTTACCAGTCTATTTTCTAAAGCTAGATGATAAATTAAATGTTAGAGTTCTGTACTTTTGACAATACATTATTTCTATAAAATGGAAAGTCAGAACAGAGAATAAAACACTATACTCCACAATATTGATCAATATAAATTAAACGTGACTCATTTTGATTTACTTCTATAACCCAATATTCTCATCTTGCCAGTGGAAATAAATTAATAATAACATGAGGAGCCATTGAACAAAGGTTAAAACAGGCATGCACGCATTCATCTGCAGAAAACTAAAAAGTTTAGGTTAATGAAATGTCTGAGGAAGGTGTCTTATTAATTAGCAAGTTCACAGCATTCTTCACAGCTGTATTTTAGAGATGCCAAACTGTAATATATTAATGCTGTAGGCAAAATCTGCATCTCCATTTTGAAAATAATTTCAAGCTTCTTTTATTCAATGTTGGATCTTTCTTCCAGTGATTTGTGTGCCTGAAAGCACTAGCTCTGTTTCAAAGTCTTGCATTTGTCAGAAATCAAGTGCAATGTTTATGTCCCTGTAGATAATGGGGTAAAACTATTGCAAGAGCTCTACTTATATTTATTTTTTAGAGTGGAATGCATTTTCAAAGTTTCATTAGCATTTTACCTCATTTCCCCTTCATTGGCTTTAGATTCCATGTTGATATTATCACTCCTTTTTTTTTTTTTCTTTTTGGTGGGGGTAGGTTGGGAGGGGACTCCTCCAAGCTCATTTCCATCAGGAGGAATTTTTCCACTGACTCTGCTGAATACTTCAAGACTTAGTAAACAAAAAGGAAACACAGTACCTTGCAACTTAACAAGTGTGGAGCAGAGAAGGCATGCAGTGAGCAGCAATGGCACTAGCTATGATTCTGCTTCAATGCTTTAATTGCAACCCAAAAGACATTCAGGGCCAGATATTGCAGTGCTTCATTTTTTACTGTTTTCAGCCTTTGTGCATTGAAGAGTGTTAGTAATGTTTATTGGGATTCTTTTTGTGTGGTAGGTGTTTCTATTTTTTAAACACCAAGGTTGCTCTGTCACTGAGCACCATCTTTAAGAACCAAGCAGTAAAGTAGGGTTTGTGGTCCTGTGAGGTTTCTTTGTTGGCAGGAAAAGTTGCTGCTGGAGGGAGGTGCAGGAATGGGTGAGCTGCCATGCTCACAGGCAGTTCCAGTGATAGGGACTTCTTGTTCTGTGCTTGAGTGGGCAGGGGAGGGAGGAGCTCACTGCTGAGCCAAGCTGGGTGGCATGGCTCCCAGAAAAAAGTGTACCAGCATGGAAAGCTGCACTTTTTCAGCTGACAGACAGCTCAGGATCCAGCTCTGACTTTAAAACCCACTCATCTGAACTGGAATGAACCCGCTATGGCTCAGCCTGGGCTGGAACTTTGTCTATCAACAAAGTCCCTCCAGTTTTTAGCGAAGTTCTTTTCCCAGGTAAAACTGCATCCAGAAATCTCCTCTTTTACCCTAGACTGGTTCCAGACTTTGTTTTTGTCATTATTTTGACTGGTTCTTCTGAAAGGCTTCCTTGTTTTTCCTTTATTTCTCTCACTTTACACAGCTGATCAGGTTGATGATTTGTGTTATTTTTCAGCTCTGTTCTTTAGGATTTGTCACCCCTGTCCTTCTGGTACTTACAATGTCCTCAAAGCTGCAAGCTTCCTATCTATCCCAATAAAGGTACACACAGTTTAGCTGAAGCAATTGAAGCACAAGGTATTTGACACCAACCAGTGTACACTGAGGTAGAGGGAGCAGCAATAACATTTCCAGGAAAGGCAGATGGATTTACCTGGATATAAATCAGCATAAGCCCTACACTTGATAAACACCTCACCATTATATATTATATTACATATTTACTATATTTATTTTTAAAATTGTTCTAGTTTAAAGTTTTTTTAAAAGTAATCTTTCCACAATAAGGACACATGATTTCAAAGTGGGCGATTTTGCTGATCAGAACTGACCTTTTCCTCTCATTGTCCAGAAAGAAAGGAATGGAGAAACAAGAAAGCAAAAAAAATTAAATCCAGCAATAGACAATTAAAGGATGGCCTAGGAGTCCTAATGACAAGCCAATAACGAGGGGAGAAATTTCTATTGTGTTTCTCTGGGTTTGTGTGACCAGGTGTGACCATGCAGGCAGCTCACCCTGCACAGGCTCTGATGGACCAGTGGCCCTGTGGAGAGAGGAGCCCACGCTGGGGCAGGACACAGAGGACCCAGTCTGGAGCTGTTTGTGAAGAACTGCAGCCTGGTGGAGGGCTTCAGGTGGAGGAGGTGATGTAGGACAGCCTCCCATGGGAGACCTGACAGTGGGATCAGGGGAGGAGTGAGGAGTCCTTGCCCTGGGGAGGAGGGAGCAGGAGAGACAACCTGTGATTGTCTGATGGGGAAGGAGAGAGATCTCATGAGTGAAGGTGAGCCTGGCAAGAAAGGATAGATGGGGAAGGGTTTTAAGATTTTGTTTCCTCTCTCATTACCCTGCTCTGATTGGATGGTAATAAATTAATCTGATTTCCCCAGGGTGAGGCTGTTGTCCCAGTGTTGTCCCTGTGGCAGTGACTGCTGAGTGATGTCTCCCTGCCCTTATCTCGACCCACAAGCCTTTTGCTGTGTTTTTCTCTCCCTTGTCCAGCTGAGGAGGGCAGTGCCTGAGCAGTTTTGGGGACACCTGGCACCTACTGGGGTCAGCCCACCACACACACATAGAGACAAAGATGCAAGGCTGCTACCTGCAACCAGGCTCAGAGAGAGACACCTTAACTAACAGATAGACTCATACTGTCCCTGGAAAATTTCCCAATTATATGTGTCTCTTCAGTAACGTGGACCTACCAGGAACCCATGTGCTTTGCTAGTCAAAACATTGGGAAATATCCAAAATTCAGCTATCCTGAAGTATGGTAATATGCTGTGTGTTGGTTTCTTAACTGGAACAATGGCATAATATGCATATCATACACAAACTAAATATTTTATTATGTTTTTAAGTACTAAAATAATCTTTAGTCTCTGAGAAGAAAGCACTTAAGCACTTGAGACTGCAATTAGACAAGCTTCTATTAAAGCACTTAATTTTTATCTTAACCAATCACTTAAATCAATGGAGTTTAACTTTGCTGAGTCAAGATCTAAAACCTTCATTAACTGAGGGTGAGTCCTCACTCAGCCCAGTGTCTAGACCCAATTCCCAGTCTAGATATTCAGCCTGGCCCAGCTTTCCATTCAGAGTTCCCACTCCATAGTCCAGCCCTGCTTGGAGCCAATTTACTCACAGAGAAAAAGCCAAAAGGCAAAAGGCTACTCCTTCCACTCAGGAACAAGAAAAAAAAAAAAAAAAAAAAAAAAAAAATCAAAAAACAAAACCAAAAAACCCACAAACAAAAGCATAAACAAACAAACAAAATCTCCATAATCTCTTTATCAGTTCACAAAGGATGGCTCATTCAAATTCTGGCCCTTTTCTACTGCAGTGGCAAATTCACTGGAATTGTTACAGACTAGTTGTGGCTGGAGCCTACTGACACCAATGAGTTCTGTAGGAAAACCAGTGTAATCTGCCAATTGTTTATGACATAAATTTCACTATTTGAAAGTCATTATGGACTAAATATTGTATTTGAATAAATACTGAGACAGATTTATATGATTAAGAATACATTAATAAAGCATCTTTCATTTAATTTTCTATTTCTTTGACCACTCTTAATCTAAATATTGGCTTACTTCTCTGTAATATTTAAGTAAGCATCTTTTGTCCTTAATACCCAAAGTATTCAAAGTTCATTTCTCTTTAACTAAAAACAAAAACAAAATGAAGGATGATTTCATTTCCCTTTGTTGACTCATAATAATTTCTAACTCTATTGTCTGAACATAAGAGAAAAAAAATATTTCTACAAAGCCAGGCCTATGTCCTTTGAAGGCAGCACAAAAGAGTAGCATTCTTCTTGTGATCAAGTTTTGTGCATGTTCCAGTTTCCTTAACAAGGTTAACCCCACAGTGGCATACTTAACTCTAGTGAAAGAATAATTTCAGATGTTTTCTCCATGCTGTTGGTTTATAGTTTATGGGAAAAGGCTGCCCTCTTCTGACAACTTTTCAGTTTCTTCAAAAATCTTCACACATTTTCCTAATCTGCATTTATGGTTTCCCCTTTGTTTCTCTGTAGATTGTATCAGTAGGACCATTATCCCTACTCCTCATGCTCATGCTCAGAATGATAAAACACAGAAATGAAAAGGTTAAATACACCACACAATTAATGTGTAAACTGTATGTATTTGATAAACATGATAAAATTCACCCCCTCTTCATATCAGTCAAGCAGGGAGCCAGTGGTGTCTGGTATTTTGGGCTGTGGTAGAAATACTAACTACCATACTCTCACTTTTTAAACAGGTGTCATCTTCCCATTTTCCAGACACACCCATTGCATGGGTCTCTTTATCCACAGCAGTATTGCAGTATTGCAGATTGGCAGTATCTATAAACCTTTTAGTCTGAATCCTGACTTACCACATCCAACTTTGCCTTGCAGGCTGGTCCCAGAACAGAGTGGATTGCTTTCAAATGAAATTAAATAGAAAGATGCTTTCCAGGAGCACACCTAATGCACTCTGATTAGTGTTAGGGAGTCAGCTCTTACATTACTACAGTACACAGAGGATGCAAGGGGCTGAAAATAGAACTGGAATGTGATGCCACAGAGCAGAGCCTCCTTGGCAGCTGCAGCAAATCCAGAGCTTTGTGACCTCAGCCATACAGGCTTCTTCTTACCTTGAAAGAAAGGACAGAAAGTTCACTGGAAATTGACAAATGAACACAGAATTTTAGGAGATACATATTGACCATTCAGTATTAAAATGATATTAACAGCCTCTGGAGTAATGCCTGTCACCCAGGAGTCCCTCTCCCACTGAGAACTCCAGTCTCTGGGCTATCCTGTGCTTTCTCTCTCCTGATAAGCTCAAAAGAAACCTCAGAAACTTCAAAGAGAAAAAAGAAGTTGAGGTACCAGCTGAGTGCTGTCAGTGGCAGCTGTCAAGTGCAGAAGGTGACTGTGGACTTGCCCTGTTTTAGTACCTGTTTAGGACCCCATGTCTAAATCCTTCCTTCCTGACTCATATCAGCTGTGCTGTATTGTCCTATCCCTTTCCATCCAGACATTAATGCCTCACGTGATTATTAATTTCCCTGAAATACTCCTTCAGAAGTAACCTATAACTCTATTTAAGAAACTTGCATGAGAAGAGTAGATGTTTTTAGAGTGCTTTCTTCTTCTTAAAAAGATACCCAACCTCCTTTCAGCATCTCCTTATTAAATTGCTTTCCACTTAGCTGCATATAAACCTGGCCTTTAATTCCACCATCATATATCTGCACTTCACCTTATACAAATAAGTAATTGCAAGGTGTAATCAATCCCTATCTGAGGCAGAGATCATAAACCACAGCCCTAGCTCTTATATAGCAACACTGAAATCAATAAAGCCATCCCAAATTAAACTAGAAAATGGTCTTGTCCTACATATCTTTGATCTAGACTATTTCAGCCTACTGTGAATTAAGATGGTGATGCAGCAAACATCTCCTGTCTTATACTCATTGCCTTTCATCCAAGTAAGATCCTGCTTGCTCCAGTGACTCCCAGCATTTACAGAGTTTCTTGACATATCCTTCATGTCATGCCATTCCAAACAGTATAGTTAAAAGAAAAGATGAATTTATCCAATACTAAACAGGTCCTACACACACAGAGGAAAAACAAGATTGTCTGAGTTTTTTTAAACCTGCCACTTAACAATTTAATCTCCCTGTGACTAAACACTAAATATAAATACTGCATTAAATTTCCCAAGCTTGTTGCATCTGATGGAACCAGCTTAGAGCTCATTACTACAAGTACACACTAATGAGATCCCTTTGGTATCACTACAGTACAGTGATTAATTAAAGAGCCTACATTTACTCATGGGATATATCTTTCTTCCCATGTATAGAGATTCTCCCTTACTGTTCAAAAAAACCAGGTATAAGCTCATTTTTTAAAAAAGGTTAAGAAATTTATTGTCACAAATTGGTGTTTCCATCTTACAGGTGAAAATCAAAGCACATTGGCATTACCAAGCAACCCAACAGAGATTATTGCCAAATATTGAGCCAGGAGAAAACTGGAGCATTTAGGGCAGTTGTATAAGGCAAGCATTTGCTTCCAAACCAAACTGGACTGAAATCATCTAATTCATCATTTAAGATTTTCTCGAAGGAAGCTGATTTGGTGTTTTCATCCCCTTCTGAATTTCCCCAATGGCACCTTTTTGTTTTACAAGGAACAGCATTAGTGGGTGTCCTGCACTCTGAGCACAGATGAGCTGCAGTGAGTCCAGCCTCTCTTCAGCTCTAATGCAGAAGGCTGCTCCACTCAGCCACCACCTCCACTTGCTTCAGAGCAGGGAACTCCCTGGAAGATTTCCATTTTCTGCCCGACTGTGGCATCCTCTGTTGAGTCTGGGAGCTGACACAATTAGTACAAAGTAGCATGTGGCAGCGAGCCACAGAATGCACTGCATTTCCAAACAATTACAGCCCATTTTGTTGGTGCTGGGAGACACAAGTGCTCAGCCACTTGAGAAGTGCAATTGTGTGCTGGAAACGCACTGCCTGGAACAGCCCCTCTTACAAAACAGAATTTACCAGCTAAAATTGGAAATTGGGAATAGAAAGTTTCTCTGCCTCATGTTCTTTATTGGAACTCCACTTATGAACCCCACTGCTTCTTTCCTTTTTACCCAAAGCTTATGAAAATCAAGGCCAAAAAATCACTATTCCTGTCCCACATATTTTATAGGGATGTTTAAATTGTGTAAAAATATCATTCCCTTTGTAAAATATTATAACTTCCTTATCACAGCACTGAGCAACACTTAGTCATGTCTGTATGCCTTCCTGTGTCAACAAGGAAAACAGAAAAAATTTAGGAAGGTATCTCAGTCTGATATATATCTATGCCTGAATATCACATTGAAAGATTCTAGTTCCAGACATTTGAAATCTAGTCTCAGGTCTTTGTGCTTATTTAAAGGGATTAAGTAGTAGGTATTTGGAGGAAAGGTGAGAAAAGAAAGGAGACTCAGAGACCTGTGAAGGTCAGGCTAGGGTAGATGAGAAAAAGGCTGGACAAAAACCTGTGGAATTAAATAAGGAGTGTAACAGCAGTTTCAAAAAAGAGAATATAAGATAAATTTTAAAAATCCACCCTTCCTACATAAGCATATAAGCAGACAAAAATGTCTTCTGTGTATTTCCTAATGACTCCCTCAAAGGAAAGGAACCAAGAACTACATAGTAAAATGCTCAAGCTGAGAACTTGACTATAGATATAGAAATGTAATATAAGTATGGTAATGTAATTATTATTTCTCTAGAATTAATTTTTTTTAAAGCGTCAGTCCATAAGCATGTCTGTCCACAAGTCTGTATATTTTTGGTTTATTCAGACAAGTAAAAGTCTGTGCAATGGCTGGTTCAGAGCTTTGCATGGACTGACAAACATGCACAAGCTGTGAAAACGTGCATGCCTGCCTTGGGTCACCGTATTCCATCTTCCTTACAACCCAGCTTTTGACTCACAACAAAACATACAATTCACAGGTTTTGGACACCCCACCCCACTGACATTCAGATGAAATTGGGTAATAGGTTTGATCAAACATTGCTGTCAAGTGTAGGGACAGAAGGGATATAGGAAAGGAAGGAAATGGATAATGTGCATAGGATGCATTTGCATGGCAAACCAGCATGAAACACACAAAACAGCCTTGCAGAAGAAAAATAAACCTATCTGTCCTCCAATAAGTTCCATCAGGAAAGGCAGTCTGGGACAAGAAAAAATTTTTTTCTGAATTGGAGGAGGTAATCTTTTTGTATCAAATATTCCTGCTCACATCCCAGTACTTGGAAAGCTCTCAACCCGAGCAGCAGCTCTAATTCCTAGAGGCCCAAACAGAAACAAAATGAAAATATATTTATTTCACTTCTAAATTATTGTCCTTATAATAGACATTACATTGTTTTGTATCTGAAACAACACTGCCCCGTCCATTGTATTTATTTAAAAAAAAAAATCTGAATGTCTGTGATAGCATTCATCTACAATGAGCATAAAGATAACAGATTTAAACTGGAAAATTTACAAATGTACTCACAAATATTATTGTTCCGCTTCTCATACTGAGACATCATATAAAGAGAAAATGTGAATTCATTTATCCAATGAACACAGAACAACAAAACTGTTGTGTATCAGATCCATAGATCACATGCACAGTATATTAAATTCACTTAGTAGACAGATCATTATGTTTCCATGTAAAAGCCATTACAAATAATAAATATTTAAATATACATATGACAAATAATGTGCCAGGATTATGCAGATAATTCATATTTAATTCAGCAGTTACTATTGCTAACAAATAGTAACGAACAGACCACTGCATGTTCTCCAGCATGATGCATTTACTTTACTCAAATAATTTTCCAAGCACATACATATCTGAACTTTTCAATTAATTTCAGCCTAAGGCACTCAGAGCAAGCACTGCACATTATCAGGTAGACTCTTGAAAAATAAATCTAGCTTATCTCATTTCCTTTCTCATTGCAGTCTTTATCCTGAGGAAGCATCAAAATGTCACTGCTCTGAGAGAAATTAGGTTAGTAGTAGCCCTCTTTCCATGTACCCCTCTCAGAGCAAGGGATAGGTTTGAAGGTCAGCTCAGTGTTCTCCATCAGTACAAAATCATATCTGCACAGCTGTGGCCTACAAAGGCAGAAAAGGAAAAAAAATCACAATAGAAAAAGTTAACTTTAACAGAAAAAATATTCAGTATTTGAATTATTAAAGGTCCAGTATTTATCAGCTCTCAGAGACAGTACTTAGGACAAGACGTGTCTTCTTGTCTATGTTTATACCCTATTTTATGCATTCCTAGAGTAGCTTTGACAGACTGAAAAGCACCCAAACATCAGCTGGATGGTGCAAAGAAGTGTATCCCACTGGTCTGAAGTACAAAGATGCAGCATTTCATCCATTACAGCTATTAATCTGCAAACTAATGCTTTAGCAGCATGACCCAAACTCTGCACAATTCCTGTTAACAAAGAGCCTGAATAATTTATTTTGAGTTCCCTTGGTAGGAAAATTTCTCTGCTTTTATTGTACATAGGAAAGCAAAGAACCACATCATAATATTTTCTCTTTCACTTGCAATGACAGCATTTGTAAGAAATTTTAATGCAAGAGAGCAATTTTTCTCCTAAACACCTAGAAAACTCACAGCTGACTAATACTGCATGAACACAAAGAGAGGCCACAAAGGGAGCCACCTATACATTAAAAATATGCTTTTTGAGGTCAATGTAAGTGCTCTGCCTTTTAAGGGAGAGTCAGGTCACAATCCTGTTCTTTTGTAATGTATGTAATCCTGCACTATTGTAATGGATGGGGTGAGCTGGTTGAACAGGACACACCTCTGATGGCACCTCCATAGCATACAGGCTATGAGACTTATTTTATTTAAAATTATCTTCTCAATTGCTCTGAACTCATAGATGTGGCTATACCACACAATTCATTTCAGCCTGGGATGTAGAATAGAGTGAAACAGCAAAAGGAGAGAACAGCACATCAGGCATTTCTGTTGCTGCCCATTCATATGAGATTTCCAACCAGTTAAGGCTTGACCTGTCTATGTGTGAAGGGACATCTACTTCTACTTAAGATTTCTTCTTAAGAATATGACACCTTTTAAAGTCTCCACAAGGTTATGACAGAAATTTTATGACTAAAGGGATCAAGACAAATTCTGGTATTCTGCACAATGAAAAGCATAGAATTTCATCCACTCCTTCATCAAAAATTAGTTTTGATTTGAATTCAGTATTTCATTATTATAGCATTTTTACACAGGGGAAAAAATACCTAGACAAACCATAATGCTGAATTCTAGAAATAAAAGCAACATATTTTATCTAATTTGAAGTGCAAGTCATCTCAGTTTGTGATTACTGAGTAACAGGAATGCCTCACAGGAGAGGAGCCCTGAGCAGTGAGCAGGTTCATCAACAAGGAGCAAAACACAAAAAATGTTTTTGTTAGGTGAGGCTTCCTTAAACCATCAACCCAAATGGCTCCTCTGCTGTCTACTAAAAAGCATGGGCATGCCCCACTTGTTCAGAAGAGGTATTTGCAAGGTCTTTATATTATCTCAGTTCTTTTTTTGGTCAAAAACCCCAGAAGTGTCTAGGCTAAATATCTTTGAGACATCCACCTTCCCCTTTAACTGAGTTTGAATTCACTGATGGATTCATTAGCTTTTTTGGGATAACTGACACCTGGACATGCACAAGTTAGCAAAGTTTTCTGATTTCATGGGTGAGCAGAAATTATATATCTCAGGGATCAGCAGAAAGCATGAAAATTATGTGTACCTTTCAGCTGTCCCATATTCACCCACCATCTGTGTGAACAGGGGACCAGCCAGCAGACAATTGTCTGTGATACTCCCCAAACTCCCACAGTTTGCCATTAACCCAGACCTGGGAGACTGGGCAGGATTTTATCCCTGCATCTGTGCCCTGGTTTTTATCTACTACTGTGTTGTGAATAATTTAAATATTTTAATGTAGTTTCTAGTTGATCCTCCTGTATTCAAGTAATTGTTGTAATTATATGTAAATAAGGTAAATATAGGTTGGTATAATTACAATGAGCAATTAGGTAATTATGCCAACCAATAATGCTGTAACATCTGCATTTAAATTACCTTCACATGCTGATTCAATACAGTATTTTTTACTGTTCTCTGAAAGTAGCTAACATGGTCCTACAGCTGCAATCTGATGAGGCTCCACATGAAGGACTTTAGTGGATCCTATATTAAAGCACATCAAGTGCATCTTACTTTTAAACTAACAAGAGTCAGACTAACAGGAATGAAAACTCAAACCCTCTTCACTGAATACCTTTCTTGTTTACTTGCTAGATCATTATCTTAGGAAGTCCCAAATGCTGACAAGCTTACACAAAATATATCTTCTGATTTATCACCACTGGGCTGAGAAAAAAATTGGAATATGATTTAGAATTTTTCACCCTCTCTCAGCACCAATTGCTTTCAGATAAAATCATGACACTTTCACCTGAGAGCTTTAGACTTATGGCTTTCAGTAAGTTAATAAAATCTAATGTATGTGTATTCTGGGGTACTATTTTAATTATTGAGTGTTTTGTTTATTCCTAAGTCTCTCCCATCCATCTCCTCCTCTTTATCAGTAAATCTAAAATAGTAGATTAATTTAAGAAAGTTTCATAATTTTTGCAAAGTATCATACTCATTTTCTACAAGGCTCTTATCATACACCATATAAGAAATCCTAAATTTTACATCAAGTTAATAAAATACACTGACTTAAGACTTATTAAGCATTGTAATATTATTCTCACTCATTACTCATTTGATGTTACTTATTTGATAAGCATTTTTAAATTTTTATTTTAAATTCTGTCTTTCATGAATCTGCCATTAAAAAGAAATAAAATAACAACTCCAAATAAAGTATTCTTGCTACTCATGGATATTTTTTACCTATTCCATGTAATATGTTCTTTTTACAAGATGCAACTGCAAAAATTTAATTTTAATTTTAATTGTACAAGGAAATTTGGAGATTTAAAAAATGAACATATAGTAATACTGCTGAAATATTTTAAACCAGAATTCATAAAAGCTTAGTGATTACACAGAATTATAAAAAAAACCCCGAAAAATAAACAACAATAAACAAAAAATAAAAAATAAAAAAAAATTCAGATTTTTAAATTTTAACTGTCAGCAGACACAGACTGTATTCTGATCTCAGAATAATGTTTTGCCTTCTTCAATAAGACAAAAAAACCCCAAACTATTCCAGTGGCACGTGTTGCTGAAGTGTTCCATTTCACACCTGGGTGTGAAAAGCTGTGTACAGACACATGAGAAAATCAGAAAAGTGCCTGATAAAATTTATCTTATGGAGGAGAAGCTGTCCATGCAGGTGTCAGTCAGGCTGCTCCTTGAGAGCTGTGACACACAGCATGAGTGACACCTCCATGCACAAGCTGCTGTGCACTAAGTGTTAATGCACACAGCAGCTCTTCCACATGACCAGCTGGATCATCAGGAGGATGAGAAGAATATTCATACACTTAGTAATATGCAATTACAAAAATTATTGCAGGGAAATACAGGTTACTGAGAAAACATCCTGAGCACCTTAGTTGATACCCAGCTGTGGTACATGACAAACACTCACCTCTTTGGATTGTTGAGGGATTTCAGCTTCATCTGAAGAATCCTAAGTTTGTGTTTTGGGCCTATTAAAGTCTTTGTAGAATAGGTCAAGGAAATTTTTGCAATGTTTTCAATGTCTCTGTGAAATCCAGTCAGTATTTTCACTCTTTTATATTGCTGAAATGTTGAAGCTTCACTAAAGAAAAATGTTTAGTTAGGCTTGTGTTAACTGAGTAATATTCATTATTATTAACCATTATCATTAAACTGGGACATCTTGTGAGATGAATCAGCCTTGAGCATTCAGAACAAGGACAGCTGGAGCAGATTCAAGCCAGGACCAAGCAAGGACCTGGGAAGGGATTGTTTCAGTGAGGGGCATTGCCCCTGACACTGAGCCCCACCCAGGGAATGGTGCCATGGCCAAGTCTGTACAAACTCAAGATACTCCTTCAACTTACAAGCCAACAAGTTAAAAGGTTTAGGAAGCTCAGAAAATTAGTCCTATAAAGTGATAAAAAAAAGATTTAAAAACAAAGAGCAACATACCTATTCATCTGTGACTCTACTGTGTTCCCAGCATAGTCTGTTATTTTAACATTAATGAAACCTCTCCTAGTGCTTTTATTCCAGGTAGTAATGTCCAGTATGTAGTTGTACACTGCAGGAAGAGATAGGAAATCATGAGAGTCAAAAAATTACCTCAACAGGAAATAGTTGGTATTATAATCCTGCTAAATGTATTCACTAGTAGATGATAGGAATAGTGATTCTTTACTTTTATGCAACCAGTTCAAAAGAGAATAAAAAGCTGACCTGCTGCTGATCTGCCTTGCATCCTCAGAAACCCTGACCTGGCCTTCTGGAATCATCACCAGCACTGGAATCACCTTTACTGCTCCCAGTCTGGACACCAAGTAAAACTTCCTTTATTTTTTGGCATGCTGCATATTATCATTCTCTCCTGAAAAACCAATCCTCATATGAGGCCTTGCCTTGCTCAGGTTTCTAATTTCCCTTCTTTTTAAGACCTCTTGCTCATTTCTGTTTCCTCAGGTTTCCAAATTTTTAATAATTAAGACTATAAGTAATAAATACTATATATATATAGTGTTTATTATATATATATGTATATATGTATGTATATTTATTTATTTATTTATTTATTTATTTATTTACTTACTTACTATATATATTTACTATATATAAATTAAGATTTATTTATAAATAAATCTTTTTCAGTCTGGTTTGGTTTGTTTCCCAATTTTGCTTTTTTTTTTCCTTCTTGATTTTGCATATTTTCCTTTAAATTTATACTATCATTACAATATTCCTTATTCTGCTCCATGTGCCTCCTCCTATCTTTGATAACATTTCTTTCCTTCTTTCCTCCACCACCAGAGAGGGGCAGGGGAGAACAGTAGTACCTGGTTTGGGTTGAGCTGAAAGACACTGGGAAGAGGAGTTTTTTATGTAAATTTTGTGCAAAAAAAAATTATTTAAAATTTCTGGCTTCCTTCTTCCTCTTGGCAGTCCATCCCACTACTTTTAAATTTACATTTCTTTCCCACTTCACACAGCATTGCTTTTTCTTCTGCCACCACCATTCTTCTTCCTCCACTCTGTGAACTGACCTTTAGTTCATGGCTTTTTACATCATCTTACACTGTGGCTGACCCTAACATGCTACTTTTAACATGTTTTCACTCCAGATCAGCTAAAAAATAACAGTAATAAATTTTTATAAAGAGGTTTCATGTATGTGTTTAGTCACTCACTGCAGAATGGGTCCTGGCCCGAGGTATCAAAGTAAGCTTTTGTTGGTGAGCTATAAGGAATCAACAGGTTTTTCCATCTATCAGCATGATAACCTGAAATCCAAAGTTTAAATATTTCATTTCAGACATTTAGCAAAATCATGATACACATATATTTACACAAAAAAAATCATAAATTGACAAATTTGGCTTTAATTTTCTTAAATATCCTCTGAGAAAGAAAACTGACTAGAAAAAAGAAATCCTCTGAGTATAACAGACTGTAGTATGCAAGTAGTTAATTCCTCTAATATATTATTATCACTAAAATGACATAATGTAATAGTTACCTCTTTAGTCTAGATACTAACTCCAAAAAATAGTGCCTACAAAATCCTGAAGAAGTAATAAAAACAAACCCAAAACCATAGCCCACATACTTGCAGAGAGCACTTACAGAATAGATTTCCCTTCTTTCTTTTGAATCATTAAATATTTTTAAATTTTTTAGCCTATTTGTAGATATTGTTTAATAAAATATAAGATACTCTGCAAACCCCCTAAGCTCATGGATTTAATACAGAAAGAAATTTATGCAAATTTTTTATTCCAGGATTCTTGTCTTTGGGGTTTGATAACAGCCCTTGTTTCTAGAATGGATGATCCTGTTCTCTCCCTGTTAACCTCTCTGCCTGGACAAGGAGGGCTGATCCCAGGCTGCAGAGCTGACACCTCAGGAAAGATTACAGCAGAAGGATGCTGCTTCTCCACTCAGTGCCCAGACTCAGCAGCTGACTGGGGAAATATTTCTCCACTCCTACCTTGGGTATTCTGTCCAAGTGCATCAGGCATGGCTAATACCTGGGAAAGTCCTGGAGTCTTTCTTTCCTACTTTAAAGACTCATTAAAGTTAGAGTTTTTTCATAAAATAGCACACAGATGTATCTATGCTTTTTTTCCTAACCTGATGTAAATAATATAGCATGCCCATCCCAGTGTAAGAGTTCAAAAAAAGACAAGATATAAGTTGAAAGTTAACTTCTAATTATGTGGTGTTTAAATTTCTTAAATTTAAATTTCCTGCTCACTAGGAAAGGCTGAAATCACTTACCCAGTACTGGGCAGGACATTGGCTGGAAAGCATCACAATCAACACATTTTCCTCTCTTGAAATCCAAATAAGAGTCACAAGGATAAGTTATTATGTCACACTTGCTTTTCAGAGATGATAAGAAGAGGAAGACAGCTCTCTGATGGTCACATTTGAAAAAACTAGCTCCTTCAGAGGAGAATAAAAAAAATAAAAAAAAAAAAGAAACATAAAAAGAATACTTTATACTTTTTATTAATGAAAAAAGGTGTTATGTAAGTAGAATCATAGAATGGTTTGGGTTGGAAAGAACCTTAAATATCATCTTGTTTCAGCCCCTCTGCCTTGGGCAGGAGCACCTTGCACTACACCAGGTTGCTCAGAGCTCCATCCAACCTGGCCTTGAGCACTTCCAGGGTTCATCCTGTGGTACATCCACAGTTTCTCCATGAAACCTGTGCCAGTGCTTTACCACTCTCTGAGTGACAGTTTTGGCCAAAAAAAAATTACCATGAGGAACATTTCAGAGATTCTTTCTGGGAAAAATAAATTCCTTCCTTTCCTGAAAAAGTAAGCATTGGGAATTGTAGAGAAGACCATTGTGCTGGCTTAGGGATTCTCCCATACTCACACAAGTGGAAGCCTTAAGCCTTTGCAGCAGCTCTAAGTGGTAGCAACAATTGCAGTTTAGTAATGGGAAACACTGACAGAAACAAATATATCCAAAAGAGTAAACAAAAACAATTGCCAGCAACCTTGCCTAACACTCATGGAAGCTGAAGTAAGCAAAATTCTGCATCAAAAGATCATTTCATAAAACTTTTTTCATCCTAGAGCCTAAAAGACATATCTGATGCCAAAACCTAGTTCATCATTGCCAGGCAGGAGAAACCTAAACCACAGTGGGGATGGGGAAGCTTTGCCTTCCATGTCATAGGCAAGGGATCCTGCCCAAGCCACTGGGACACAAACACCTTCCCCCAAGCCTGGACCCATACAACCATGGAAAAATAATGATCATTATATTAGGATTGTATATGTAATACAGTAACATAATTCCATCATGACAATATCAGTGATATGATGGGATATGTATGCTATAGCAAGATTATTTTCAAATATCTTTATAATTTTTCTTTTGCTGCATAGGGATGGAAAAGAAAGAATACAGTCTCAGGTCCCATATTGCTAAGTGCAGTGTACATTCAATTCAATTTAACCTTTTTTAATTTATCCCAAACTTTTCTTCTCATTAATTAAACATATTTTTATTTACCACTGAAAAATGTTTTTGGACAACCAGGCTGATCCATTCCTCCATTTGGATAGAAATCAATGGTTCCTAAAGGCTTCTTGAAACCTAGTACTAAAGTAAAAACATCATGAATGAAAGAAATCAACATAAACAGAATTACAAAGCCAATTATTTATCATCACATTCACTCCAAAAACCATGGAAGTTTTAAAGACAATTTTGGCAATTGTAACATTCTTTTTGTATTGTAAATCAAAGTCATACTATGAGGTAAAAGTCAAGGGCTTTTTTCTCTTTATATGTAAAATGCTGTACACAAATGTATACAAATTGTGTAAGATTCCTACTGCTGCAAAAGGGAAAGAACAGAAACAGATATAACTGAGATAATATTTATATAAATAAATTTATGAAATTAATGTTCTCTCCAGAATCCAGAATCTTTCCCAGTGCAATTTTCATTAGAGAAAATATTTCCATTATTTCCAGGACATTGGATTCTGAAGTACACTAATATCAGCAGTAAATCAAAGTAGGAAAATTTGTATCTATCCTATAAAAGTAAGCAAAATTCCATGAGTAAGAGTTAATTAAATCTGAGTTAATTCCTTTTTACCACACATTATCTTTATTCACATAGTAGGAACATTACAAAAGATGCTATTTTACAGCCTAACATTTAAATGTGTATAGAAAAATGCTTAAAATTGAATATTATTAAGGAAGCTGATATCAAACTATACAAATAATGGGACAATTTTGGTATTAAAATATATTATATAATATATATATTTCATGAATTTGAAAAATGAAACCAGAGATTAAAGCATGGATGAAGCAGACTTTACAATGTTCTCCTTTTTAACCTTACAGTAACATGATTTAGTGTTTTAAGCAGTGGCTCTGAGGTACTAAGTTGATACAGCAGACCTGACTGTCTCAGAGGGGATTAATTCAGTGATCACCCTGTGCTTGCAGCCTCTCTGACTAGACACACTTGCACAGCAAAAGAACGTTCCTGCTAACACAAAATATTCTCCTGCAGCACTATCTGGATGTTACTGAAACAGCTTATCCCTTCTCTTCTGCTTTCCTGCCTTTCCTCAAGCTGAAACAGGCAAGTCATGCTGTGCTATTACCATCAATATCTGAATGGATCACATCCACAAACTGTGCATCAGTAGGATCCAGCCTGTGCTCTGGGGGTCCTCCAGTGAACGAAGGGCCTGCTGGATCCAGACCTGAATAAAAACAACATTTACATCATGAGCCCTGGGCTCCTTCTACAGGTATATAAAAGATCAACATCTGAGCATTATGCAGCAGTGAGTCTTCATTTTCTTGGTATAAAATTTTAATTTTTTTTTTAGATAAAAAGCATTACTTTTTTCTTCAACTTGCTAAGAAAAACAAACATTCCTACCACTGATCAACCAATATCTATGAATTTTTCTTTTTCCACAACTAGATGTGTTCATCTCCCATTTATTCAGATAAATATAAGCCAAGAGTTTTGGGGATCAAATCAGGAGAATTTGTTTTTCCTTTTCCCCAAAAAATGCTGTAGCTATTATACACTTCATAAAACCATAGTGCACAATATAACTGCTCTCATCTCCAGAACACAGACACTCAGGTAGCATATCATTTAAGTGGCATTTAGATGTAGCACTCAATTTTCATTTGAGACACTAGAAGCAACCAGGTTGGAAAATTTAATCTGTAATTTATGTCTTGAAGGCAGACTTGCTCAATTTCCTGAACTGCTATCAGGGCTGTATTTTTCCTCCTGTATGTCATCAAATATTCAGTTCTCGTTTGTCCATGTCTCAGTGCTCTGACAACAATGCAAGGTACAATAGAATATGTGCACTGGGATTAAAAGCCTCACCTGTAATTCTGCCAAGTTTGCCATCATACTTCTGGCCAACAAAACCAGCTACATGAGCACCAAGACTGACTCCAATCATGTGCATAGAGTCAAGAGAAGCTCCACCCACCTATCAGGGGAAAAAAAACACCAAAGCCACTCACACACAGAATTAATGGAACAAAAATCAGTAGTCTGATTTAGTTTTCACTTTTTTTCAGTACTTTAAATTTTATTTCTAACTTTCTAGCTCTTAAAAAAAAAAAAAAAAAAAAAAAAAAAAAATATTATTATGAATTTCTTTTCAGTTTTCAATTCTATATTAGTTAAAATGTAGAAATTATGAAAAATGTAAAAAGGAAGCTTGAGTCACACTTCTCCTGAAATGCCACATTAGTTAGAAGGGGAGCAGGGAAGGGAAGAGGAAGACATTTATCAGATAAAAGAAACCAAAACTACAAATGAGGAAAAAAAACTATTTCCCAGCTTTATCCTTCCAATAAAGTAAATTAAAAATATTATACCATTAACAAATACTTATGCCACACAACTGCTGAATAATGGTGCCAAATGCACACCTTAAAATGACTATTCTACAAAGCAGGCAGTATTCAAAAAAACCCAAATAAAAACCTACTGAAGAGCTCCAAGACAGTATCAGCTGACCTAGCTGGTATCCCTGCAAAATGATGTGGAGACACACAGGATCTGAAATATCCATATGTCTCAAAATGAATTGGAAAGGCACCACAACAGCTTGTAAGTGTGAAACTGATAGCTGTAGGACACTCAGACCCCCCTCCCACCACTCTCAGGACTCACACATGCTGTCACTGTTTGCCAGGCAGATCTGTAAACAACAATCAACTTGGTGACTCCTCTTATTGTCCTATTTAACTTTCTTTAAATTCCATAACGATAAATCTAGTGGTGCAATTGCAAATTGCTATCACTGTATCTAGTCCCAGAGGACAGATTCTGGTAGGCTTTGTCTCCTTTCACTCAGCCTTTCTCAAAATTTTGATGTTTTTCTCAAATTCCATGTGAATATTTTTTACTGCACAGCATTCAAAATTTCTGCATTTCTGAGAAATAAGTGTTGAGAAAAGAAGAAAATTCAAGTGACAAACCAGGCAATGGCATAAATAACATCATTACATGTTTTGTTCATTTGATCAAGCAATAAATCTACAGCCCAGTTATGACCACTGGCATCAACTGTGATTTCAGCAACTGCTTCTAGAGACAAGAAGTTTATACCATTTTGGAATTAATATTTATATCTTTGCCAGTGGTTTATTTCTCATTTAAAACCTTTATTTATTATAGGTTAATAGTAAAAAGTGTAGTGCAATGTCTTTGTAAATTTATGCTGCATGATATTTGATCACCTCTCCCTTCACTTCCCCACTGCTGAATTCACTCTTTCCAGAAGACCTAAAACTTCCAGCTGGTTCAAGAAATCAGATGCACTTTTGTGCAACACAACACACTTTCAGGCACATTTCAGTGAAAGGGAACCAGAACTCAGGTGAAGTTAAATATATTCATGTAAAGTTAGTAATGCCTCTCTAAAGAAATGTGATTTGATATTGTTCACTGGACTTCTCTATAGATATATTTTAAATATCCATTCCCACTCAAGCCATGCTCTGGACACTTATTCAGAACAGATGCAATGCTTTGCCTTACCAGCATCTGGTCGACATAATTCTTCAGGATTTCTGCAACTTTTCTGCAGTTTTCCACAGCAGTTCCGTAATTCACAGTGGTAGCACCACGATTCCAATCAACAATAATGAGATTAATATCCTCCACAGACAGTAAAAGCTTCTTCATGTCACCCAGCCATGCTGGAGGAGATCCTGTTGGCCTGAAGCCATGAATAACAAAGACAGTTTTCTTGGTTGTGTTCAGGTACTCAGATGCAGTAACGCTGTGTTCAATGAGTCTCTCAGAACAATCTTGATTTTCCCTCGTGTACAGGAGCAGCTGAACGTGCAGTTCTGTTCCAGACAAAGCATTGCCTATGTTAAGGTCTGTAAATTCGGGACATTTTTGTTCCTCATCTGAAAAAGATTAAAATGTTAAGACAGTCATTTGATGAGTTGGGGTACCTGAAATACCACCCCTTCCCTTTTCTTTCTGTATCTTTTTCTGCTGAAAGTGGAGAACTTCCATTTTCTTTACTCTTGACCTTTGGAAAGATGTGCCAATACATGCACTGAACAAGGAACTACAGTTCAAATAATAATTCTGCAGATACCACTATGCTCCTCCAAACCCTTCAAATGTGAAATTATCCCAATTTTTCTTGAACAGTGTATTTTTCTCCTTATAAGTACTAATTAGTAGTCAGTGTTGATAAGATCCTTTACTTCACCATCAAAGGCAGGTTCTCAGAATTTTTCACAACAAGTGTGTGCTGTATAAACAGGAAGGCTGTTGTGGTTCTTTCTTCCTCTTTGGGCCAGGGTGGCTGTGCTGCCAGTCCTTAGACCTTATTTGTTTGATCTAGCAATAAAAAATAGCTGTTTTTGTCAGGCAAAACAGGAATTATCCAGAACAATTTCCTAGCTTTGGATCACCATAACAGCACCAAGTAACAAAAGCAGAAGAAACAAAGAATCATGCTCTAAGTTTGAAAAAATAAGAATTAATGGCACAAGACAAATAGTAGGATTTAGCATTTCTGTCTGTACATGGGCAGGCAGGGTGTACCAGGTTAAGCTGGTAAACAAAAGGATGGAGATTTTTAAAGGAGTCTAAAAAGACTAAATTTCTCCCCTGTCTGGTTATCAACATCCAAAATTCACACTTTAAAGATACGTTTTGGTTGCTGAGGTCCCATTGTGTGGATAAAGCACTTCAGGACTCTGGGCAGAACACCAACACCTGTCACAGTTCTTCTGCTACAGCCTCTTCACCCTTGCTATGGTGTTAGTTGGTTTTTGGCCAAGGTTTTTGGCCCATCTCCTGACTTCTAGTGGGTTACATTACTTTAGGCAAGACTTTTGTCTCTCTGGTGCTTGATGGCACCTTTCTGAACTCTTCTGTCATTAAAGTCTATGCAAAACAAGTCACTTTCAAGAAAGCAAAAGTGATAAAATAAACATTGTCTTCTTAGTTCCTTAAAAATAATATAAAAAAATAACCTGAATTTCTCTGTTTTTTTGAGTCATAAGAGAAGCAGTTCCAGCCCTTCTCCTTTTCCCAGAGAACAGCTCACAGGCAGAATCAAATCCACCATATCTGAGGTGGACAGCAAGACTGCACCCCTTCTTAAAGCTGCAAAAATCAAGTGTGGGTGGCTCACAAGGTGTCTGAAATATGTGTTCAATACTAGAGGTCAGGTCTAAGCAAAGCTAAACAATGTGAATTATGGTGTTCAAGGTGCAGTAAAGATTCAGTAAAGGCACTAATTCACTAATTTAGTGACCAATCACTTCTAATGCCAAATTATGTGTCTAACAAGGACTAGACTGGTCCCCTCTGGGCTGGACATCACAAAAAAAAAAAAAAAAAAAAAAAAAAAAAAGATATAGTTCAAATAAGAGCCAGCTTGAAGTTACACAATTTTAAAAATAACCTGAAACCCCCTGCTGCAAATCAAGCAGACAAAAGCTTTATGCCTATTGTCATGATACGACAGTAACTACAATTATTGCATAAAGAAAAAGACAGAATTATATTTCAAAATAAATACCAGTGTTTTCCTAATTTAAACACATAATAATATAAGTAATTTTACTGAGATTACTAGACAGTTTATTAACTAACTGATACAGGAAGGCAACTCATTTCATCACTTGGACTTATCCAAGAAGTTCTGAAAGTGAGAACTCTTCAGGTGGATTTAATAAAAATAATAATCAAGAACTTGGTAAAATCATGCATGTGATGTTAACAATACGTGTCACATTTGATTTCTGGTTTTCATATATTTACATATAATGATAAAATTAGAATATCAATTACATTACACTAACTTCATCTACTAAAGTGAAAATAAAAACCAGTCACTTGATTATAGTTTCAAAGGTACAACATGAAACTCTCATTTTGCCTGATGTGGTCTTTAAATCCAAGTTTAATCACTGATCCTTAAAATTCACTTCTTCATATCTAAAATATAAAAGACTCATGTTAAAGTATTTCTCTATAGCCCTTTAAATATTTTGATTTTCTTTTTAATCTTTTGATTAGTAGAAATAAAAATTATTTATTCTAAAACCAGTGGAATGACATTGAGATAAACCAGACACAGCCTGTTCCATGGGAGTGAGAAATCTATCACAAGGAAATTATTTTAACTGCCAAACCTATTTACTAGCTGGCAAATGTCAAAAGGAAGCAACTCCTTTACTCTTGGCTGTGAAATGACAGAAGTTATTCTTTCAAAAGTAAATAGAGAATAAAACCAAAATGATGATGTCTTTACTGTGGAATTAGATAAGTACTACAAATAGGTTTATAGATTTAATACTTTGAATTGTTTAGCGAGGAGTCATTGGGGGAAGTTTTACAAATTCCTGTTTCTCCTTGAGCACTGGAAGCAATACCCAGCTGCCCTTGGTGCAGTCTCGTTGGAGTACTCACTCTTTTCTCTACAATCAAAACACACACGTAAGCATTGGGCTGGTACAAATGCACTTCAATCCAGTTAATGTATAATTTTAACTTTCTTTTGCATGTTGGTAAGCATTTTAATTATCCTGTGGGGTTGAAAATGGAAAAATCTGAAGTGCACAGTGTTTCTTGTAACTAAATTTTACTATTTAAAATGTAACACATAACTTGAAAATCCAAGCACCTATCAAATGAGCAACAACCAATAAACTGAGTGTACTAAGACTGTTTCATGATTAGGACTACTTTGTACAAAGTGCACATACCTGAGCCAGTCTCTGGGCAAAGTACAAGCCAGAGATAAAGTATCAGGCTTGGTTCTATTTACTTTAAAATGAAAACTTATGTCTCAGTTTGAAAGTTATTGAATTCTTTTTACTAATCATCTGCTTCGTTAGGAATAAATCATAAGATTTTATCTTGATCTTTTGGCCAATTTAAATGAAGGAATATCCATTTTTTAAATATTTGATTAAAGCGAAGATTCTACATGGCAAATAAGCTAATGGTTCTTACCTGTTTTCACCCAGTATATCAAACAGATGAAGAAACACAATTTCAACATGTGGAAGTGGAGAAAAAGTGATGTGTAGTATCCACAGACAAGTGGCAAATAGAGTTTCCTTATGCTAGACTTCTAGCACAACTGAATGACACCAGAGAAGTGAGTGAGTAGGAAGCAGAAGGCAAAGCTGTAGTCAAGCTTCTGCAATTTATGACTCCTCCTATTGAGTGACTTCTGTAGATAGGGTGGTTTCTGGGCTTTGAGGGTTGGGACTGATTTTTAATCTATTTGCCTCTGTCTATCAGCAGATTTACACGTAACCAAGTAATGTCATGTGTTACTGACAACTCCTGCATGTGTGGAGCCCAGGAGGTGAGGGAACTGCTGGTGCATCCTGTTAAAGATCCACAGTGTGGGGGGGTTTAAGTGTTTCACTGAACTGCAGTTAGGGGCACTGAGATGGGCAAAAAGCTTAGAACAAAAATTCATTCTTCAGACAGAAGGATCTTCCTGTAAGAACTTGAAAATAATTCTGGGAACTGTATCTCCGGAGATCTTGTTTCCATAAAGTTATCATCTGAGCTTTTCCAAGGATTCATTCTCTAATCTAAATCCAGAGAGGGTCTGAAAATCCCCTCTGACAGAGAAATGGAGCTTAGAGTCTCACAAACCTCACCTAGATATTGATTTGCTCTGTGTTTTTTAACCTCATTCCCTCTGTATCCCAGCTGCAAAATAAATGAAGAAATATTTATTTTTATGAAGCTCATTTATTTACAAATCACATCATTGGGTAAATACAGGAGTGCAAACTACAGATTTTAAAGTTTGTGGTGAGGTAAAGAGGCAGATAATGAGGAGAACCTTGCATTATTCATGTGTGAAGTGTGGATGCTCATATCTATGTGCCAATTATTTCCAGTGCAGGAGAAAGAAAAACACACCATAACCATTCCAATATGATCCAAATGCATCTTAGGAATGCTTTTTGCATAATGTATCCTTCACAGTGCTTCTAAGCATAGGTTTGGGTTTCCTTTGGTTCCTTCCACTACAGTTAAGGGTGTATGTGTGTGTTTATGTGTTTCATTACCTAATTTTGAGTGATCAGTGTCTTCAGCTTTATGAATCTGAGCAGCTCATCAAAGCTACACAAGGTTTGCAGCAGACGGCCTTCAGGAGACGTCATCAAAGTCATCTTTTTCTCTTTGAATGCAGACACAAGGAGAAAAAGATGCAGTATATCTGCTGGTATGAAAATAAGCTCAACAAATGACCTTTAATTAATTTTTTGCTTCCATTTTTCATATATGTCACTTTGGAGTAAAGTTCACTATGGCAGCTCTTGAATTCCTTTGCATTTCCCTGTCATCTCAAATCTCTGACACTTTGTCCAACCACCACTATAAAAGCACAGCTTTATTGACATCATGTATTGCTTAAAACAAGTAATGGCAGAGTGTCAGTCTGGCTCTTCCCTCTCCCTACTTTTTAATCTAGATTACTGTTACAAAAAAAGCCTAGTGCACCCAAGAAACCTCCAGTCAGGGAGCCTCAGCACGCACTCTGTACACAGCACCCATTCATATACAATTTAAAGTATCAACACCACTAAAACCAAACTGCTAACAGCCCCAGTAAAACATTTACTGGTTTATCCAAGAGCCAATCACCTGGCCTTAGAAGAAAATCTTATATATATTTACATGTACCTAATGCCACTAGAAGGGAATAAACTGCTAACATTTGTTCTGTTACACAGAAATGGGGAAATAGGATATTTTAAGTTTCTCTTGAACTGGAAACTGAAATAAGCTCAGCTCACAGAAATGTTGACATAACCCTTCATGAAATGTTTTCAAAGCCCTCTGGGAAAGGACTCCCATACCAAATCAATGCCCAGAAAGTTTTGTGGTATTAATCAGGGTGTTGAACTGGGGTGAACTCACATCTCTGTAATCTGACAAGGGAGCAGTGCTCACCAGCAGTGGCACTTGTGCTTCTGACAAATCCAGAAATCTCAACTCCTGTTGTTGGTTATACTGTAGGTCCTACTGACAGCTCACTGTCAGGTAAATCCTTCATGGTGACTCTGAGTTTCAGGTGCACTCTCACAAGCTCCAAAGTTCAGCTATTTCCCATCCTGCTGTGCTGCACTGTTGTTATGCCCACTCATTATGCCTCGTGCTTTTCCCACAAGGATGCATTCCTGCACACTGAAATTCAGAGTTATCTGCTCTGAAAGTGCCTCATGCAAACCACTGGAGGATGCTGGCACTGCCTCTTCAGGCCTTTGACTGTCCCCCACAGCTCAGGGCTGTCAGAGTACCACCTGCTGAATAAACCCTGATAATTTTCAGGTTAAAAATAAACCCCACAGTCTGCCAGCTACTAAAAAAGGAATGGCACTATTACAATTGAATTCATCCCCAGAAGTTTTTGACAAAATAGCAACTGAAAACATCTGAAACAGTGTGGTTTTCAAGATTAAGATTAAATTCTTACACAAGCCTTGATATGCTGATCTGTGGTCACATGTAAATGGAATTTCCCCTTGTAATCTCTCTGCCCCCAGGGATTCCCAAGTGTTGGGAAATCCCATTCTCAGAACTCTCATTTCTCTTACTTCACAAGCCACTTCTACAGAAAAATTCTTCTCTAACCAATAAATTTAAGAGCACTGCTCCCTTCCAGGCAAGAGGAAATCCCACCAGGCTTTTGCAATGCAGTATGTTTGACTATGCAAATAAACTGTCTAAAGATTGCAAATAAAAAACTCTGACTTGTTGGAAGAAATTTAAGACTTACCGTCTTCTACACTGATGTTTGCAATTCCTGTAAATTGATAATCCCTTTCTAAATAGCCTTGACAAGTTGGTAACTAATCCTCCATTAGAAAATATGGGTGCTAAGGTAATGTATACTATTTATGCTTTGGAAAATAAATTCTTTAATGATTACTTTTCACATTGTTGTCATCAGGATGACTTCTGTAAATGTGCTCCTTTGTAAAATAACACTTTAAAAATATACTTGGAATGCTGAATATTTGTACACGATTGAAACCTGTTTGTAGCAACCAGGCAGGTGTGGGTTATAAAGCAGGTGTAACTTCAGCTTTAAAGATAGCTAATCATAGTCCAGTAATTTTTATTGAGAAGTAAACAACATCCAATATTGTGTACGTGTATTTTGTCAGTAACTATCACAATGCTTTATCATGCTGATGAAGGCAGCATTTGGGGAGTGCAGTTTCTTAGCCCAATTTGCACATAATTAGGTGTTTTCCCAGTAGTTATTCACTGTTCACAGAGAGAAGGAAATACTCTGTGGCACATACAGCTCTTCCCAGAGCCTTGTTCCTATGCCATGCAAGCTTCCACTGCAAGGCTTGACAACATGAACCTTTTCCTCCTGTCAGCAGGGGAAACCCAGGAAAGAAAAATTGGATTAAGTGCCTTAAAACACTGAAGTGTCATGCAAGCACCATGACACAGCCCCAGCTGGACCTGTGCCCACTGTGCCACTCTTTGCTCTGTCCCCTCCCCATCTCTTCCAGCACAGCCATAGAAAGTGCACCCCTCTCACGTCCCTCTTTTCTTTTTCCATTTCTTTTCTCTTTCTATTTCTTTTTCCAACTATACTAGATGTTGAAATAAAGTAGATCAGCTTTATCTTCAAACGTTCTGTTTTATTTTATAGTTTGTCAGTCTTTTAATTTTTTAATCCATATTGCATGTCTTCTTCAGAACTTTTACAGTGTTAACAACTCAAGTTTCTGTTTCTCTAGAAGTACCAATTTTTAGCATGACAGTACACAGTAAAGGGTCCATCAAATCAACAATTTCCTTGCCAGCAGATGTCTCCACCAGTGCATTCAAATTTATAGTGTTGTCTTTACCAGAATCAAAGTGCAAATGTAAAAATTGCACAGAGCTCTCCTGAACTGGCCCTGCCACATTCAAATGAATGTGAAGGGCACCAGGTGGAGGAAAGATTCTCTGAAAGAATGAGAAAATGGCAGAGTTGTGACAATGATACATGGAGTACCAAAAATAACAAAAGGAGGCGAAGAGAGTGTGGCCAGAAGCCGAGGAAGTCAAGAAAGAGACCCATTAATATTGGATAAGTGGAGTAATATTTTTTTCTTCTTCTTTTTTTTTTTTCCTTTGGTTGCTTGGTTTTGAGGATTTTTTCAGGGTTTTTTTTTTTGTTGTTGTTGTTTTGGAGTGGGTTTCTTTGTTGTTTTTTTTCCGTTTATGAGGGGAGTTGGTTTGTTTGGTTTTCTGTTTTTGTTTTTTTTGGGGGGGGGGTTTGTATTTTGTTTTTTGTGGTTTTTTTGTGGTTATTTTTGTTGTGGTTTTTTTGTTGTTGTTGTTGGTTTATTTGTTTTGGTTTGTTTTTTTCCTATTCTGATATGAGAGAAATGTTCATATCTTTGAACTTTATCAAAAAAAGAACATTCAAGAGTCACACTATTTTTGAAATGTGCTATGCATATGTTATAAGTATATATTATATTATCGGCTTTTCACAATTAAAATGAATGCTATATGTATAATGTCAGAAAACTTTGTTGAATAAATATAATTTCTTTTAGTTCTGCTATTAATAACACTTAGTAGTGTGATAAATATATTTTTTTCTTAGACTATAACATAGTAATGTAAAAAAACTTTTATTCATGTAACTAACTCAAAAATTAGTAAAAAGATAATAAAAAATTCTTTATACTCTTAAATTATCATAAATGAAGAACAAGGGTGACGAACACCAAAACTCAAAAAGAAAAAAAAATTATTAATCTCCGTTATCAAAAAGTGCACTTACAAAAAAGAGCCACAAGGAAAAAAAGTTAACTTACAAGTTAGAAGGAATGATTTTGAATAATGCATGAAATGTATGAATATACAAGTGAATGCATTTTAAAAAGTGTTTTCTAGGTCAGTGTGTGCTCTTGGCTAAATGCCAAGCACCCAACTATTATAACCTTTTACTTTACCATCTCTTATTGTCTTTTATTAAACTTTTTAAAATTTACCAAAAAAGTGAACCTCGTTTTTCACACATACAATAGTTACAGAACCCCAGAATCACAGAATAGGCTGAGTTGAAAGGGAACACCAGCACCTTTTCTTGCACAGGACCATTCCTCAGTCACACCCTGAGCCTGGGAGCACTTTCCCAACATTTCTTGATGCCAGGGCTGTGCCACATACATCCTTATGGACTGTTTGCAGTCATTTGTCCCATTCTCTTGTAACCATTCAGCATTTTACTGAAAGCACAACAGAAATTCTTGTGGAGAACCACAGAGGAGCCCTGGCACCTGCTGGAAAAGGCTCAAACTACATCCTTGGGCTGGGATTATTATAAGGAGGTGACTGGGGGAAAGGATTCACTCCTTGGGTGAGCTACAGTCACTCCTGGCTGTGGATAAACACACATCCCTTGGGCACTCATAAACACACACACATTTTTATTTCAGCCCTTTCAAAAATCTTTGCAATTGTTTGAGCAAAATTCAAACTGGAAAAAAGGTTGCTAGACAACTGAAAATATTCTGAAATAAGTTGCTGCAAGTCTGCTATAAATGAGAATGCATTTATATTTAAACTTATCTCTGTTTATTTCTGATACATTTTGTTTTGACCTGTGATAATAACTTGAGGATTAAAGTATATTGTAATTATATTCATGGATGATAGGGGCAACCCTAGGAATTGCATTTATCCTTTCCTAAATAACTATTAGCCAGGCTAAATAAAATCAGACTTAATTTCTTACTCCAAAGCTTTTCTTTTATCTGCAGGAAATGTTCTTTTTCAGATGACAGTACACTGATGGCTTTAGATAGACACTCTAATATTACATATTTTATACTGTAAATGTGGGAAAAGTTAATTTTTTTTCTCTTAATACTCTCTATATTTTTGTAATCTTGCAGGCTTCTTGCATCCAAAGAGTGCTATTTATGTTCCCACAATCCATCTTTGATTTTGCCATTATGGCAAATATTTAAATATTAATTGATTAAAGTTGCATTTCTGAAAGTTACAGCTGACATTCTGGCTTTTATGAGTCCACAAGTAATGAAGTTAATTTTTAATGTGTTTCATTTTTTGTTCCAAGAGAAATATTAATAATAAAGCTAAAGGGTTACCAGGATCTAAATTTCCCTCTCCATTATTTTGAAATGGTCTAATGAAGGAAAGCTCAAAGAGATCAGGAATTTCATAGCTAAAGGACTGAGACAAAATTAGTAAAAGTTCCACAGTATTGTTTGTAAGTATTTAATATACAAATATAAATTCAAATGCTAAGAAAAATGCACTAAAGATACCTAACTTTCCTCCCATTTTGTCATTTTTTCCATCTCTACTTTTAAAAAAACTCAAGTATATAATATCTAATGATATTTAATGTGAAAATGCACTCTGTTATTGTGTTGCTGGTGCCATGACATTGATAGAAATCTTACTTACTTTAGATAAGTGTGTGCTTACCATAGATGTGTTAAGAGATGATCTTTTATATTTTATAAGCACTTGAGTGCTTATAAAGAAAAGAGTTGATGAACAGAATTATTGGTTACCTCCAAAATATGTTCTGAATTAATGCAATCCTGATCAAAATGGTTAACTATAAAATCTGCCTGAAGACATCATGGCTGATGGTTACTTAAGATTATAATTTCTTAGCACAAAAACTAAGAATTTTCCTATAGATTTTTTTTCCACTCTTGCTCTTGTGGTTGGTAGTTACAATATTTCTAAGTACAAATTCCTAATTAAAAAAAAATCTTTTATAAAGTTATTTTCTTTTATTCTTCATTTGTACTCCATTGTCAGAGAAGTCAGTAATAGCACATTCATGTCAAGGTTTGTATTTGAGAATTGCTTCTGAGCCAAGAGATTGGAAAACACATATAAAACCTGCAGTTTTAAAAATAATAATTTGTTATGATCTTTAACCATATCTAGATCCAAAATAGATTCAATTAAACAAGTTGCCAGTGTCTTAATTTGTGAAATGTTTGCTGTTGGCTGTTGATTTAATGGATGGAAATTAAAATTAATTTTTTTTTTTTTCCAGAGTAGTGACATATGGGAGTGGCTGTGGCTCTGCTATAGCCCTGATTTTTGTGGTTCTCTCACAAACTGTTCTCTATCACTTATACCATTGGGACAACATTCTTACAGCACTCAAAAATGAAGACTGCAGTTGTTGGCCTGATCTACAAAAAGGTAATCATGTGTCCTTCTACTTTGCTTTCAAAACAAAACCTGAAATACACACAGTGTTAAAAGACTTTGCCTGATCAAAACACAGAATGTTACACCCTGGTGGCAGGCTGACAGACTGATGCATTTTGAGGATTGCTTATTTATAATAATTTTGAATTTCAGCAGAATTTCTACTGTAACACTGTAATCCTGAAAGTACATGTTTTTTGTCAGCCACCTGTACAGACATAATATTGGAAATACATGTAGAAACTAAACACTTTATATTTTGGTTATGGGTTAATTCCCCAAATTTACTGATTGAAATGGGGTTGGATGTCTGGGAGAAAGTAAGGATATACAGGATCACTGTTTTTTACAACATAGTAGTAGTGAGTAAGAGAGGGTGAATTTTGCCACACTTAGGAGGTTACAGTATCTGATGATTTTAGTGAAATTGCTTTTGAGCTCTGAACCCGGTAGTTTAATTGTTTTTCAGATGTTTGAAAGATGACTAAGCACTGTGGAAGTCTATCTATAACTTACCTCACCTTTAATAAGATCTGCTGAGGCAGCAGCATTATTAACTACACGACATGCAAGGATAATAATGTAGAGGTACAAGTAGCTGTCTGACCTATAAAAACGTTTGGTGTCATCTTAATACGTAGCATATGAGGTGACAGACTTGCAGGTCTGTTTCACCCAGTTCAGCTGTGCCCTAATTGTTGGACTTTAGCAGTCCAGGTTGATGATTCAGGCAACTCAGGAGGACTACAATGATGTCATGAGGGAGGGAGGAAATCAGAAGGGCCAAGATCCAACTAAAACTTAATCAGGCTACTACCATAAAAGATGATAAAAATATTTCTGTAAATACATCAGCAACAGAGGTCCAGTCACTGCCAAAGAAGCTCCTCCATGAGATGGCAGAAGGTGGTGAAAATCTCAGGTACATAATCAAGAAAGTGGTAATGCTGTTATTTTCCAGTGCTGTAAAACTATGTGATCCTTCCAGAGAATTTACTTCAGAAGGTATCAGGATAGAAATGACACATCTCCTGTCATTTTTAGTAGAACTATTCTAGTAGTGCAAGTTTCTTTGAGATGAACAACTGGTCACAGTGGTATAAATTCTGATGGCCTGTGCTATATGGGAAGCCAAGGGAGTGGACTATTTTCAGCTCAAGTATATAAGTGTAAAGAAGGGGGAGTGTGGTGTTGCAATTCATGCATCACCTCATTCGATTTGGGTAGAAAAGTGCCCATTTATTTATATTTAAAAAATAAATAAATCAAACAACAACAACAACAAAAAAAAAACCAACAAAAAGCAACCAACTGAAAAAAAACCCCAACAAATACAAAACCCACCAAAGTGCAAAGAGCTTATTCTTTTGTTCTGTTTGCTTAGGCAAAAAACCTCAGTTTTGACTTTAAATTATTACCCCGTAATTATGCAAGGAGGGTGACACTCGAAACTGAGGAGACAAATATTGAAGCTTTCAGCAGCAAAGGGACAGATCTTAAATAGTGTACTGAATATCAACCTGAATCTTCTGACAGATCGTTTTCAGGAGGACATTTCTAGAAGGCACACACTATAACTAACATACAGAAATACCCAAACTTTTACACTGAACATTAAAAAGTGGTTCAGCATTCAATCTGGCTCATTCCTAGTGTCCCACTATAATGTGAACATAGAAACTGAAGACTGGGTTTAAGATTCAAAGTTCAGCCAGAAGTGTTCAAGAGTCCTCCCTTAACTACTATTGATTGGCTGAGCAAGAAGAAAGATTGCAAAGCAGGATGAACATATTTCTGTTCTCAGAAGCACAAGGTGTTGTTAGGAAAGAAGTACAGGCATGCTCCACGGTAATCCCAGCTTTATCTTGTGCTCCCTGTCCTCTATGTCCCTTTCTCAAATGTATTTTTAACAGTGTTGGGAAGAGACAGCTGGTCTGTCTGGCCTGTGCTTTGCTACAAAAGACAAAAATCCTGGTCCTAGATGAGGTGACAACTTCTGTTGACATGGAAACAGAAAACTTTGTGCAGTCAACCATCAAAAGAGAGTTTCACAACTGCACAGTGTTAACTACAGCCCACAGGTTACACACCATCACGGATCCAGGGAGCTAAATTTTGATAAGCCATTTGAAAAGTAAACTCCTTCCGTGACATGTGTTCCCATCAACCAGATATACTTGTACTAGGACTGGAAGATGAGGCTGAAGAGCTGATTTATCTTCTGTAACCTTTCTGCTCTTTTACTGTTGAGTGCCGGTTCTGGATGCAGGAAGGATTCTAGAATATGATACACCACTGAATTTGTTACAGTGAAAAGGTGCCTTTTCTGAAATGGTTGCAGAGCCTGGGACAAGAATATAAAGAAAACTAATGAAGGAACACAAGGGATCTCTGGCATTCCATATTTATAGGTGCAATATTTTATATTCTACATAAAACAACTGACATACTCAAGAGTTCCTCTCAGCATTGCTGTTTACTACAGCTACAATCTGTATATATTGATCAGGTTTCTTAAAACTGAGACTTTATACAAATCACTTGTTTTTATTATATTGGCACTGGGACAACAGAGTGAAGCAGGGATTTTCATGGTGTATGTTTAAACTGCTGGATTAGTAAAGACTGATTGAAAAATAATCTTGCTATTGACATGCTGTTTTATTTAACTTGAACTAAGTTGTTCTGACATTATGCTCATTTAGTCAACAATCCTTATTATGATTACATATTCAAAAACTGCTTATTGTGTGGACACAGAGACAGATGTCATTTGGGGCTGATTTTTAGGATATGCACATCCCCACGTATACTTGGGTAGTTCTTGAGGCAATAAATGTGCACCATTAAGTCAGTTTTCCTTTTGTGATTTCTGAAAAACTGAAAAACACATCTTAATTGAATGTTAAAAAATCCATTGTGAAAGAATCCCAAAAAATGCAGTCAGGTGGAGCTGCCTCTTTGCGGGTAAATATGTAAACCTCCATACTAATTACAGAAGGAGGACAAGTTATGTAACCTTACTTGAAATGTCAGCTAAATGTATCTCTGTAGCCCACATAAATAGTCATTTGTTTTTATTGCAGTTCCTGAAGCTCTTAAAATTTAATACCAACATAACCAATGTAATCCATCTTCTCTAAAGATAAGATCCCCATCAACTGCTTAAAAAAACCCAACAAACTAAGTTCTTTGGTACAGCCCAGTTATATTAGTTTAATATTGACACCTGGTGTATCAAGTACAATCTTAATTTCTTGCTCAAGAGAAAGTTTTGGGCACACAGGCTAGGGGAGGTAGCCTTCAGTACCTCAGGAGCCAATCCCTTTTGCAAGGCCCAGAGAAAACAGTCCGAGTGGAGGATCAGTGCATGGTAACTTTCACTTTATTTACTTTTATTTGTGGGGAGGGTTTTCTGTGCTCACTGCCAGGCTGACATAACCTTTCACTTCCTCGGAGTGCTGCAGACTGAACAAAGGCAAAGCCTGAGAGAAACTGCTAGACTAGCATCAACAAAGCTATTCCTTCTCTTTCAGCAAGCTGTACCCCTCACATTTGACTATAACTTCAGAAAAGGAAGTGCAGTAGAGTTCAGGCTCTGCAGACTTCACAACTCCCCAAGACAACACAGATGCACAAACCCACACAGCTGACACAACCTTATCTTCTACGCTTCCAAGGAATTTGAGGAAGACAGGAATTTCCTTGAGAAAGTGAAAGAAGACAGACACAAGGGGTAGAAATTGTTTTTATTAAAAAAATCTAAAATGTTATTTATAAAATGCATTTCATCATCTGTACTGGGAAGTAATCAGGGCACACATAATTGCTGAGGCCTCTTGATGCTTTCAGAATTTCAACTTGCCAAACAAGCCTTACCTAGAGAAATTTGTTACACACCTACCACCACAGGCAATCATAAGGATTACAGAAATATTTCAGCCTTGAAATACCAAGTTTTTACAGAGAGACTTTTGCTAAGCAACCCAGGTACATACCTGGAAATACCTACTTAGTACAGTGAACTCATCTTTAAAATTCAACTGTTTGTGCCAAAATACAGTATTAAAAGATACAAAATAAATAATCAGAAAAATTAATAAATAAGGATGCATTGTGATATCCAGTGTACAGTAACTTCTCTACTAAAAAATCCAACCTGTACAGAAATCTGAATAAATACCCTTTTGTGAATTTAGTTTTTACAAGTTAACAACCTGCCCTTCCTCTCCAATTCCCAGATTAACACTGAAGTAGATTTAACTCCCCCAGGGTAAAGGAGGATATGAAAGGAAAAAGTACTTCATTTATTTGCTTTGAGAGTTTTAACAGCTCCTACCTAACTTGTTCCAAAACTGCAAAAGTTTTTAATCATTTAACTTCCCTGTGATGTGGTTCTATTTCTATAAAAGTCTGCTTGTTTTACACAGTGCATTAAAGACATGAAGACCTAAGTCCTACTGTAACTCCAGTGGATTTTGAGATGAACTTATAGCAGGGCAGAAGGAAAGGCCACAATGACTCTAAAGATGTTACAGATGTTGAACACACACATTGATATCTGCAAAGTAAAGACCCCCAACAGCAACTGAGGACTGTAGTGCACACTGTCATTCATCCATGGTGTCACTGAAGAGGCACTTCTTTCATTGCAGGAGTTTTACTTACTGGAAGTTGCATACAGACTTAGTTGGAGTCACATTCAAAGAGGCACAAAGGAAAAAAGGAATCCTCAAATAAAAAAATCACTTTGGTTTTCAACTCGGGAAAATTAAAGAGATGTTAGCAGTACTTTGGGAATCCTCTGTCAAGTTAAACAATGCTCTGGAATGGCTGTTTGCAACTATGATTCAAGGTTTTAAGAGGCATCAAGTTTAAGAGGTTTTTAATTGGATTACTTCAAAGATGCATTTAGACAATAGCTATGCAAAAAGCTGAATCAGCACAACTGATTCATGGCAGTGCCATAAATCAGGCCTACTGCCAGGAGAGTAATAAGCCTATTTTAATATAGTCATAGGTTAACACAATAAATCTAAGCCCCATACTTTATCTTAGCAAGGTTAATACAAAATTATTCTCGAGAAGACAAGAAAATCCTTACAATCTCCTATTACTAGAGCTTACCTGATGAAGACTGGGCTGATGGATGTTGAAACCAGTCTTAGTGAATGACATGGTTTTTTTGGTAGGAAGTTCCAAGAAGATAATAGAATTCAGCTGGTGTTTGATTATTGCTTAATCCCTCCAAAGAGAGAACTGTCACCAATTTGGTTTATTTTTCAGATCAGTAACTTTGTTCTCCACACATTTTCAAGATATCTGGATAGCTACCTATTTGCCTAAAAGAGAGTCCTAAGAAGTGCTGCCTCAAACCCTGAGTTACACACAACACTGCTTCTTTCCCAATAGGACAGCTATAACCTCTGTTCAGTTTAGGGTGGGGATATGACAAAACCTAAACCATGTAAGAGCTGAAAAGCACAAAGTAGTTGGGTCAATTTTCATTTGCTAGGGCTACAGGAACAACATTGCATCCAGGCCATCCCTTCTGTCCCACACTTTCTCCCCAAGCACAGTATGGCTTGGGATACTTCAGGGAGGAGATGTCACACACTTGTAAATGCAGAATGATGAAATTCATGTTGCTCAAATTCAAGGGAAGACAGGCAGGTGTAGCTTCAAGATACATAAAATCAGCGTAGATTTAAAATAAGGCAGGGGCAGGTATGAATATGCAATATACCCTCGTTCTCTGTGGAGAACATCAGTGGTAAAACAGCAGCACCTGTGTTTAACCATCACAGCCAGGTCAGGAATGAAGCCTTTGGAGACCAAGAAACTGCACTGGCAAGAGCTACATTTTCAATAAAATTTCCTAATCATGGGACCATTTGCCACGGAGCCTCAGCAATACCATTATGCTGTTATGAACAGCAGAAGAATCAAGTGAATGCCTCAGTCTCATTTAAGCTGCAAGATGCCTTTAGGAAAGGTGCTTAAATGTTTGAATGGCTCAATCTAACCAATAAGTGTAAGCTGAACACTGCCAGCACTCTGTGCATTACTGCTGCTTCACAGTCCTTCCAAATACACTGGAGCCAGGAACACCTCAGCACCACATCACCTCAAACCTTTTGGTCACACTCCCTTTACACTTTAAATACACACCGCTCCAGGATTTGCTAATAAAATTTAGCAAGAGAATATGGGTGTGTCATCACTGGCCTTTTCATCCAATATCCCATCTCCAAGTAAACACAGCACACTTCAGAACTCGTTTGTACCTTTAAAGTAACATCAAGCTTTAGCAAAGGTAGGTGTCCAGTAACACCTAATGGGAACAGGTGAAAATTGAATAGAATGTAGCTAAGACTAGTCTCCATTGCCAGTCAGATAAGTATGGATCCTTCTGGAGAGCTGGAATGCAATTGAGAAAAGTTTCTTTTCAGTTAAAATTAGTCTTCCGTAAATGCTTGTTAGGGATTTCTATAGCACTGACTTGGAGAGGCCAGGACCCAGCAAGAATTCCTGCTTGGATGGCTACGCCTGTCACAACTGCCAGGTCGGGATCTACAGAGGTGTTGGGTTCCTTTCCAAAGAAGTCCTGAATAACTTCACGTATTTTGGGAATCCGTGTGGAGCCTCCGACTAACACAATTTCATCCACTTCTGCTTTGTGCAGGTGCCCTTCCTGCAACACTTGTTCAATGGGCACAAGAATCTTCTGAAAAAGGTCCTCATTTAACATCTCAAACAGCTCCCGAGAGATTTCTGTTTCAAACACAACTTCGACAAAGTTGTCCTCTACTTTGGAAGTGTCTCCAGGATTTTTCTTGCCTTTTGTGTTCTGTGAGGCCTCGTCTTTTAGTGCACTGTTTGTTTTTGCCTGGCTTTCTGCAAGGTCTCTTGTAAGCTTGTTTGCTGGCAGAGTCAACAGCACCCTCAGAGTAGCTGTCTCATGGACAGTCAGGTTTAATTTAACAGCTTCCACGGCCTGTCTGAGGCGGTGAATCTCCTCTTTTTGTGTTGGCAGAGAACCGTACATTTGACGGAGCTGATCATACAAATACACCATCAACCTCTGATTGAAGTCCTGTCCTCCAAGTTTGTTGTTACCTGAAAGATCAGAATAGAAGGCATGACAGAGCACCTCCAAAGCCCAAAGCAGCACACTGCTTCTCTTTCACTGGGAGATGGTGCTCAAGGGTCAGAACAATCACAGAAGAACCACAAGCACATGAGCTCACAGAGCTTTGATAACAGACAAAATTGTTGTCCACTGCACACGATGCATAATAATTTCCACTGTTTTGTTTTGACTGAAAACAGTAACTCACTTAGTGGACCTCTGTCTGACTAAATCAGAGTGAACCTTTCTTGCTGCTCCACTCTAACTGGACTCAGAAGCAGTAGCAGCAGTTCACATCTGAACTTGCTTACCCAAGGCAACACAGGCAGCTGGCACTGGACCTCAGAGCTGTGTGCAGGCAGGCCAGCTGAAGCACAGCTGTCTCTTCACCACAGTCTAACCAAACACTGCTGCCAGAGCTCTGTGCCCAGGTATGAATCATTCATACACCAATCACAAAACTTCTGGGTTAACAGCATGTGCATTCCCAAACCCTGCTCAACTGAACTGGCACCAAACACAAGGCATGGATGCACCAAAGCACTGGTCAGTGATCTGCCAATATTCCCAATTTGGGCAACGGTGGCAGGAAGATTTTAAAGAACCCCAGCCTCCAAAAAGTCCAGTCAAAGTAACTGTAGCATGCACCAGCACTTTATTAGTGGGCACAAAAGTCAACAGGCACGGATAAAATGAAACCACAACTTACCCCTCTGGGTCAGCCAAAACCTATGACTTTGTGGTCTTAATTGCTGAAACCAGCCACAAACCTAATTTTGCATGAAAATAAGCTGAGAATGCATTAGGAAAACACTCTGTGACATGGCTGGTATGTTTTAAAAAGTCCCTCCAACAGCAACTTCAGGTGCAGCTTGCCTCCCACTCCTTGAGAAACAAAAGTATTTTTCTCACCTGCCATGGCTCGTGTGATGAACATCCCTCCCATCTTGTTCAACAGAGACACATCCAAAGTTCCTCCACCCAAATCCACCACCAGAACATTAAACACATCAGCTTTGTGGAGACCATAAGCCATAGCAGCAGCTGTGGGCTCATTGATTACTCGCAGAACGCTGAGCCCTGTGAAGAGCAGAGACAACAAGCAACATTCAGCTACGCCTCAGAAAACTGCAGTTCTTACACCAGAATGCCATTTGCCATTACTTGTTGGAGTTTTTTTTAACCACACTCACCTCAAGGTAAGTGTCAGATTTAAAGGAAATAGTTTCCTAAGCAGTAATATCCAATGAAATCCTTTCCTTGCTTAATCTTAAAACAGTACTGCTTCGGTATCAGGGCAAAATCACAAACCATAAGGTGCCCAAACATAACTGCTTCCAGAGAAACCTTGCTACAGAGATTTATTTCATGTGCTCTATTTCTGTTTAAATTATTGTCCAAGTGTGCTCTATATAGTCTCCCTATTTGGAGATTATAAAAGGGACTATTTTCCCTGAAGTAAAACTTACTTCCAGCCATGTATGCCTGCGTTAGCAAGCTGCACCTTTTGGTACTCAGAAGCTCTCAGCCTCCTCACAATAAATCCTTTCTAAACTTCTCTGTCACTGATTCACTGTTTCTATATCCTCCACAAAACCTTACTGTAAGTGAAATAGACCTCAAGGTCTCCAAGAAACACTCTGGAATAGAGAGACATCACCTGCAAGGTTAGCTGCCTTAACGGTAGAATTCCGCTGCCTTTCATCAAACTCTGCTGGCACGGAGATGACTGCCTTGGAAACGGACATGCCAAGGTTGGCTTCTGCCATTTGCTTCAGTTTCAGCAGCAGCTTAGAGCCAATGCGCTCTGGAGTGATGTGAAAGGTTTCATTAGTTGTCACAGAAAATTCAGCTAATCCATTGTTGTTGACAACCTAGAAGGATAAAGTGACACAACCCCCAAGTGAGAAATCTTCCTCTGTTCCCCCACCCTGTTCCCACCAAATGTTTTATTTCATGTAGTCTCTTTATTCTGGAATAATTTAAACGTGCTTTTGCCATTTCTGGATCACTTTTATTCCTGGATTAGGAGGATTATGCAAAACACACCACTTAAGGGGGCAAAGTATAACCAAACAAATGACACCCACTGTGCCCCAGTAAAACACATTAAAAAAATTTAAGACCTAGAAACTGTGCAATCAACTTCCAACACCACATTCAAAGACAGAAGGGATGCTTTTTTAATCATAAGGTTACCTTTAAGGTTTCTGAGAGGAAACAAACAGCTTGGTACTGAAATAGCTTTTCTTAACAATATAAAAAAAAATTAAAAAGACTTTAAAGACCACTTGCAGTACACAAATTTTTTTTTCAACCCATTCTGCACCATGCTTATTGCTGGTCAAGTACGTAGTAATGTGCCACTGGGACAGAGAACATGTGGCTTTAAAACTTTTTTGGGTTTTGTTTTTTTTGGGGAGGAGGTATGTTGATTTTTGTTTGTTTGTTTGTATTTTTATTTTATAATTTCAGGGAAAAGTAAAGTTTCAGTAAAGCACTGTTAGCATTTCAAGTTTAAATTTATCCTTTCAAAGAAGGGACTGGAAGGTTACAAACACATTTCTGAGTAGGAATACATGGTCCTCTGGAAAGTCATTATCAGCTCTCATGCAGATGTGTACAACTTCCACAACCTTTTCCTTCCTCTCTCTGGATATCTCTTATGGTTTTCAGGCATATCAGATTGGGCCAAATGAGCAAGGTCTGACCAGATGATCAACCACATTTCAAGTGTCATAGAATCAGGATGGAGGAACCTCATAGCTCATCTCCTTCCAACCCCCTACCATGGGGACCAGGTTGTGAACACTTCTGGGGATAGGGCATCCACAGTTTCTCTGGGCAACCTGTGCCAGGGCCTTGCCACCCTCACAGTAAAGAATGTGTTTCCTAATCTCTAATCTAAACCTACTCTCTACCAGTTTGCAACCACTCCCCCTTGTCCTGTCACTCCAGACTCTCATAAATAGTCTCTCTCCACCTTTCTTGTAATCTCCCTTCAGGTGTCGGAAAGCCACAATTAGTTCACCCCTAAGACTTCTCCAATCCCAAGCCAATCCAATTCTCCTGTCTTTTTCCCATAGCAGAGCTGTTCCATCCCTCTGCTCCCCTCGGTGCCTGCTCTGGGCTGGCTCCAGCAGGTCCCTGTCCTTGCTGTGCTGAGCCCAGAGCTGGATGCAGCCCTGCAGGTGGGGTCTCAGCAGAGGGGCAGAGGGGCAGAATCCCCTCCCTGCCCTGCTGCCCACGGGGCTCTGGCTGCAGCCCAGCACACGGGGGGCTCTGGGCTCCCAGCACACGGCCGGGGCATGTCCAGCCTCTCACCCACAGCACCCCAACTCCTTCTCCAGGGCTGCTCTGGATCTGCTCATTTCCAGCTTGGACTGTATCCTGTACCTTACTGCTTGGAAGGCACTGAAGGTGGTGCCTGCTTACCTTAAAGGGATACCTGCTGCTTTCACTCTGCAGTTCTTCTGAAGTGAAGACTTTCCCAATGAATCTCTTGGCATCATATATGGTGTTCTGAGGATTGGCATCAGCCAGCTCCAGGCCCTCATAGCCCACATGCACCCCTGAGTCTGTGAAGGAGACCACGCTGGGGATGCTGCTGTGGCCACTCTCATCCACAATGACCTTCACGTCCCCGCTGCCGGGCAGGAAGACGCCGACGGAGCAGTAGGTGGTGCCCAGGTCGATCCCGATCACCCTGGGGGTGGGCATGGGCAGGTACTGCTGGGCCAGGTAGCTGGCCAAGAGCAGGGCCAGCACAGCAGAGCCTGAAACATGGAGATGGGAACAGCAGGGTTAGGGGAGCAGCTCTGCAAACCTGCAAGTCAATGGAAATGACGCGGTGTGACACTCTGCACCTCCTGCAGCTTTATTTCACACTCCAGAGCCTGTTCAGCTACCTAATTAGTTTTTAATTTCCTTCTCAACAAAGAGTGGCTAGAAGTCAAGGATTTTAGGCATTAAATATTAAACTGATTAAGAAAAAAAAGCCCAAGAGACGGCCAAGCCAAAAATATCACCACACTGTAATAATTCTATTTCTCTCTGCATGTATCTGCAATAACACAGGCTAATTAGTACTTCTGGAGGAGCTGACTATAAAGGACCCTAAAAAGACATTGAGTTAATTGGGCTGCCCAAAATCACAGTGAAACAATAAACTCCCAATTCTAACACCTCCAGCTTCACCAGAAGTCTAAAAATAAGTGGAAAGAAATCCATACTAACTCATTCTATTCCAGCCATAGCTCCCAAAAAAGCATTTTCCCATACCTCTGCATCTTTTCTGTACCTTGAAACCCAAGGGAAGACCAGTTTATGTGCAGAAGAGTTTGTTGTTTGGCTGATTTTCTTTTTATTTTACTTATAATCAAAAGACACAGGAGACCCAAAAGTCCAGCATCAAATAATGCCTTAGATGATTACCAAAACAAAGCACTAACAAACAAAATCTCACCAAGAAATGTAAATAAGTTAGATTTCAAAGAGTGAGTGATCACTTTTTTCTGGCAGGGAAGGGTGGTCATAGTAATACTTCAAACCAACTGGTCAGAAAGCCCTGGCTTACTCTGGGCTGCAAATTTCCCCAGGCATTTCTGAGCAATGTGCCACTGAGCACTTTTGGCTTTCACAGAATCCCATAATGGGTCGGGTTGGAAGGGACCATAGTGGATCATCTAGTCCAACCTCCCTCCTCAAGCAGGGTCAACCTAGAGCCCACAGCACAGGATTGCACCCAGATGGTTCTGGGATATCTGCAGTGAGGGAGACTCCACACCCTCTCTGGGTGCTCTGTTCCAGTGCTTGGTCACTGCACAGTGAAGAAGTTCCTCCTCCTGTTCAGGTGGAATTTCTGTGCATCAGTTCCTGCCCATTGCCTCTTGTCCCATTGCTGACACCACTGAGCAGAGCCTGGTCCATGCTCTGGCCCCTCCCTGCAGGCACTGACAGACACTGGTGAGGTTCCCTCTCACTCATCTCTCCTTGAGGCTGAATAGTCCCAGCCCCCTCAGCCTTTGCTTCTAAAAGGCCCAGTCCCCTCATCATCTTTGCTGCCCTCCGCTGGACCCGCTCCAGGAGATCCATCTCACTCCTGTACAGAGGAGTCCAGAATTGGGCACAGCGGAACACACCGAGGACGGGAAGCTCGTGCCACCCTGGACAGCCAAGCCGGGGAACACCGACGGCAGAAAGACGCGAGAGCGGAAGCAAAACTCCCCAAAACCTCCCAGCCCAGCCGCACCACCGCCTCACCCAGAACAGCCATCTGCCCCGCCATGTCTGCCCCGGCTCCGGCTGCTGACGGCTCTTTCCGGGCCGCGCGGGGCACGCCGGGAATGGTAGTACGCCTATCCCTCTCGCCCCGCTCACATCAGCTGCTGCTGGGGGTAAGAAAACTACAACTCCCAGTGCACACCGCAGCACAGCCGGTTCCGGCGGGTACCAGCCAATGGGCCGGGAGGCGCGTCACCCGTTAGCAGGGGAGGGTGCGTGTGGCCTCTCAGAAGCGCATGCGCAGGCCCGGGCGGGGCGGTCGCGGTGGCTGCTGGGAGCTGTAGTCTCGGGCCCCGGCGCCATGGCGCTCTGCTGCTTTCCGCCGGCGTGAGGCGTCAGAGACCGCGGCTGTGGCCGTGCCCGAGCAGGACGTCTTCGTTTGTCCCGCTCGGTTTTCAGCTAGAAAGCACCGAGTTCCCTCCTCTGCGAGGGTTTCGAGAGAGCCTGACCGCCGTGTCTTTCACACGGACAGGAGCCTGTTTCGGAAAGGAGACATTGTTTATTCTGCGCAGAATGCAAGTAGAAGCTTTCCACAAATCAAGCTCACCGATTCTCAGAACTTCACAATAAATACTCATTTCACAAACAAATCACAGTTCGCTGGCTGCAAGTTACCTAGTTGTCTTATTGATGGTGAGGAGGGATTTCCTCTTGCCCACCTGGCATTTAGACAAGTTTCTCCTAAGTGATGGAAAGGCACATAACACAAAAGTCATTCCCAGGAGCTCACTTCTTAAAAGCATCTTCTATATGCAAATAAAGTGCCACCTCTTTAACTTAATAGTAAAAAAATGTGTTCATCCTCCACTTATAGTTAACATGGTGATGTGCTTCATTCTCATGGAAACTTTGGAAAGGAAAGAGAAGGTTAAACCAGTCAGCCTCCTTAATGACTCATCTGACTGTTTTCTAATTCCTTAGGTAGCTTAATTTCTTTTCTTACTTTCTTTTGGATACTTTAATCATGTTTCTTGAAGTGGGACCGTTGTAATTGTGCTCATTTTTAAATGGAGGGAAACTCCTAATAGGTGTTTATAGTATTTCTTCATCCATGTAACTCATGAGCAGGCACTTTGTGTTTTGTGCCGCTGTCAGTGGATGGTGAGCACAAAGAAAGGTTTAGCACAAACAATCAAACTGGATTTTGCTCATGATTTTGATATTTAATAGCATCTGTTTTTTGATACATAGTGACCATCTGAAATATGATGCTGCAGAGTGCAGATGTGTAGGGATATGTGTTTTAAAAATACTGATACAAGCCCCTCATTTCAGAGATTTCTTTCTTTTCTGGAGAGGTTTGTGTCCTTAAAGTTAAACCTCTAAAAGACTTTGGGATCACTTGTTACCATACCTGCCCAAGGACAGAACTCAGATGCCCTTTCCTGTATAATTTCCGTCCTATTTCTCCTTAGCAAAGCACTTTAATGAATTCAGTGTGTCAGTCAAGGTCTCCCCACCTTACTGGAGGCCTGGCTGTTCCCTGCAGGATTACACAGCACAGGCCACCTGCCTGGGAGCCAGGTCAAGGGGAGCCTCTCAAAGAGAGGAAGAGCCCTGCAGCAAAGCTCTTCTTCTGCAGAAGCCACTGACCCTCCTGTAGCTGGTTTGGGTCCCCTGTAGCTGGTTTGGCTCCTGCACAGTTTGAAGGCTCACTCCACCACATGTATTCTGCAGGCAGCACATGGTCTTCTGCAGATATACTCAGAAGTCCAGAAGGGCCTCATTCTGTCCCTCCACATCTTCCCCATGATCTATTAGGACCTGCTCATGGATACTCCTAGACTCTGCACAACGATGCCAGACTTGTCTTGCATCTGCAAAACAGGCAGAGCTAATCCTAGCAGTCTTGCCCTTGTGTTTATGGGCATTATCACTGTGTCTTCTGTGTCACCTTTTTTTACCTGCTCTCCTTTGTGAGAGGGAGGCTTGTTTCCATTTTCCTCCATTATCTGAGGGAGTGCTACACCCAGGAATGGGTTGTTCAGGAACAGAAGGGAACATTAAGTGTTTCTGGAGAAAGCAGCTTGATTTTGCACAGAATAGGCAGTAGAGGGAGAGGCTTATTTGACTGGGAGAGAAAGCTATGGGTAGACTGCCCCATAGAGAGCCTCGTGAGAAAGCATAAAATGGTTGGGGCAGACACTGGAATGCTGGTCTTTGTTTTCTTGGAATGCTGTGCTTTTGTCACTTTCCTGTGACAGCAGGCAAGGCACATTCACTGTGGTGAGCACCCTCACTTGAGGGTGGGCAGTGCAAGTTCACCACTGCTTTGCAAAACTGTGATAAAGCTTCTCTGGATGCCCCTGAGTGGGGGGGTGTGAGGTGCTGCAGTGCCAGGGGCTGGCTGCTCGTCCTGGGCTGCTTGCCTTGGATCCCTGGGCTGGGACCCTGAAACCCCCCAGCCTCTGGTGTGAGTGTAAAGGGGTGTGCAGCCAACTCCCTCCCAGGGGCTGGGCAAATGCTTTTTGTTTATCCTTCTTGTGCATCTGTTCACTCTGGTAGTAAGCTGTTTATAACATTTCAAACGCTTTTCGGGGATTAATTTCCTTCAAGGGGCTGTTCTTTTCCCCTGGTGCTTTGATAGGTGGAGGTAAACATGTTTTTGTTTGCAAGTAGCTTGAGGGAGAGAGTTGTTCTTACAATGTAAGAGCAGAGGCTGGTTTTAAAACAGTCTCCCATCAGATGTGAACTGGTGTCTGCAGGAAAAATCCTGCTACACTGGGGATTATCACTCAAACCCTCCACCTGTGATGTGCTAAACACAGTTCAAGCATTTGGTGTGCGTGGAATCAAATACAGCTTGTTTTCGTTTGCAGGATGCTTTGCACCAGCTTTATCCTTGCATTTGGAGAAAAGGGAATTGAGATTGCAACGCATCTTCTTTTCTGCTGTTGTACAAAACAGGGTTTTAATCTTTCCAGGGTTTATCAGTGAGTGCTTTCTGCATTGTCTCAGTCATTTTAAAGCCAGTGTCTAAAACTGAAACACAGGATGCTGGGATATGGTCAAAGCACAGTGTGATCCCGCCAACCCAGGGTGATCAATCCGTGTTTTCCCACTATGAAGGAGGAAGGGGGAGAGGGATTGAGATTCACTTTGTAGGTGGAGAGAAGAATCAATGTCTCTCTGAGAAGGGAGGTGATTGATGCTAGGAATTTAGGAGATGCTAGAGTCTGAAACCTCATTTTCAGTTTTTAACTTAGATAACAGTGCCTTGGTGCGAACACATTGTCAAAATTGCAGGTGTCCCTGATAGTTCCTTTCCCTAATTAAAACATTGATCTTCTCCTGCTGTATATGCTTGGGAAAGGGAAGAATTTCACCAGCTTTCCTCTGACAGACAGTTCAATGTCAGGCAGCTGGATAGAGGAGCACAGCCTTCAATTTAGATGCAAAAGTTTCCATTAAAATTCCAGCATATAGCCTAAAGATTTCTGGCTCCTGTTGAGAGGCTGACTGGCCATGGCTGGGCAGGGGTGAGCTGAATTCTCCATTAGCCACCAATTCACTCCAGGCAGCAGGAGCAGCTCGGGGCTTCTCCCAGGATCCACAGCCCCGGAGAGCTGAACCACGAGGAGGGAGGAGTGCAAGGAGCTCCCAGCAGATGTCTCTGCCATGCAGCATTCCTTCCCCAGATTGCTTTTGGTGTCTGACAGATACCTGCAGATTCATATAAAGCATATTAACCTTTAGCAGTAGTTATCCAAAGTCTTGTAAAGGCGTAAGTCATGAAAACGGTGCCACGTTTTCATTGCAGTTTCTTTAATTGCTTTAACATACCCATTTCACTGAAACCTCATGAAATAATTTTGAGGTTAACAATGAGATTACTGTTTCCTCTTTCATGAATGCAGTGATACCAGTATAATGTAACCCAGTAGATGTCTAGGAAAAACAATTCGGAAGAGAAAACAGATTTTCACAGATTTTTTATCTGTCCCACTTTTCTACTTGAATTTCAGTTGGTCTGAATGCTGATGCAGCTTTCTGTAGTGTGAAAAATAAAAGCAAGAGACATTTTATTGAAGAGAGAAAGCAATCTGGTACTTACTGGTCTGGTAACTGAGAGCTTCTTTTCCTTCTTGAGCATGGTGGATGGGCTGGTGTTACAAGGCCAAAAGGCAGTTCTGAGCTTGGCTGAATTCTCCCCAGCCACAGCAGCCTGGGGTAGTGGGTCTGAATCATGGCTTGGCTTGGACTCATGCTGGTGCCTGGAACACATCTTCCACCTTCTGCTCAGCTTGGGTGTCCTGTGTGGGAGCAGGGAGAGTGGTACTGCAGGGGTGACAGGAAAAGTGATTGCTCATAGCAGTGTGTGCAGCACCCTGCTCTGTGGAGGGCTGCAGAGCTCAAGGATGGGATGGCTGGGAGTCTCATCATCTGCACCAATCATCATGGTGATAATGATAATGAATAAGAGTTCCAGCAGTCTCCCAAGAGGCCACTTTACCTCATTCATGTTGTTGCTGTGTATATGAAATCCATACAGATGTCAGTCATGCTTGTCAGTTTGGTGTATTGTAAATGACAGCAAAAGGATAAACACAAGAATGCACTCAAATAAATATAGCTGCTTGAACAGAGAGCTCCCCAGGCAGAGGAGAAGTTTTGCAATATGTGTGGATAAAGAAAAGTTCTGTTCTGTTTTTTTTTTTTTTTTTTTTTTTTTTTTTTTTTTTTTTTTTTTTTTTTTTTTTGTGGAGTACTGAGGCTGAAGTATCAGAGTATCTGTTTTACATTTGTTCTTTTTCTGGAGATATTATCACCTACAGTACCTCAGTGGGTTTGTACACTGGATAAGAACTTTTGGGCCGTTACTGTGACTCTTTTGACTGGCACAGAAGATCTATTTCAGTCATCACTCAGAAGTAGTGTTACTGTACTCCAGGAGAACTATGCTCTGCCTATTTTCCTAGAAGACCTAGCTCCCTGGCCCATATTGTTTCCAATCCAGGAAGAAATAATAGGTAAGAGCATGCATTCCTCTTTACACTGTGTGAAGCAAAGGAACACTGAAAGCCAGTGACTCAAAAATAAATAACAAGCCTGGAGGGCCAATACAGTTTGGAAAAAAAAAACAAATGTCTCAAACACTGTTCCAGAGATCTCACAACAACATCAGCCTTCTTCCGTTATTTTTAGGAATCTGTATTAAGCAGTATCAGCAAAGATTTGATGGGAGAGAAGTGTCCTCATTTATAATTGCTCATTGGGCAAGGTGGTAGTGGCATTTCCTAAACACCTTTATAGTGCACATCTGTGCTGCAGGAACCAGGGTTGCCATTATTGTGTGAATGCCCAGCATACTTCAGTTTAGTGGATACATGGAGCAAGCTCATCCAGCACTATACAGACTCAGTTTGGTGTTATTCCTGAGTGCCATATGTAAAACCAATAGCTCTTGACAGCATAGCCCACCATGCTTCTGTCATACTCTAGATCCTCTGAAATAGGGAAAGAAATGTTGAGAACACAGAGGAAGAAAACTGTCATCAGCCTAAGTCAAGGTCCTTAGTGCTGCTTTGTACCTTCCCAGAACCTCTGGTCAATTGGCAACCACTCTGTGTTAGCCGTTCCCTGTGCCAAGGCTTGCAGCCTACCTGGAGGGCTCTTAAACCTATTTCTGACAGTTCTGATGGAATCATTCTGACGTTGCTCAGATGACTCTTACAAGACAAGCAAAGATGTCAGCCACACCACGTCTTCTTTTCTCAGCATCACTCCCCCATGCACTGTCATGTGCGTAGCAAGTGTCTGTTTAGCCTGGAGAGAAGTTTGTTGGAAGCAGATACTGTAAAGTTAGAGCCATTCCAGAACAAGTGTGTACAGCTAGGGAAAGTGATCCATCCACAGAAGCAGAGATTGGCCTTTCTGTGCAATCACAATAAAATAAAAGTCCCATGCCAGTTTCCTCTCTCTTGTAAGACCGCACTGTGTGTAGGTCTGCTGGACTGTATCAACACCTTCGTGCAGCCCATAATTCATTGCCATGCTTTTGGCTCAGTCCTGCAGCTCAGATATGCAAGTGTTGGAAAAATCAGCTACTGCTTATGCACACTCAAGCACAGGCAGAGACTTTACAAGAAATGCAAAATCTGTGAGCCAGCATATTTGTGGGCGCTGAGCCCTTAAGCTTCGGAATATTTTTACCAAATACAAAATACTGATAAAAATGCAACAGTATGTTTATGCCATGGTTCTAAGAAACATTTCTGTCTGTGTGCAAACAGCCTCATTGGGCTGGACTGCCTTCTTCTTTTTTTCCTGTTTGCAGTGCATAGCACAGAGGGCTGTCATCACACTAAGGTGCTCCCACAGCACCCATGGCTGCAATTAAACAGTGTGAGGGAGCTCAGAAAGAGGTAGTGGAAGTATATAAATTTCTGCTGAATTGTTGGGACAGAGAATGCATCTCTTCATATGCTCTGGAGAAGTCCCAAATGTTTCCCATCTCAGTATAATGCTCTTCTCTTGCTGTCAGTCAGTCCCAAAGTGAGCAGAGCTGACAGATGTCGATTCTTTCAGATTTTCCCTTTCCTAAGGACCTTGACAGCTTCAGCTGCTGAACAACAAACTTACCCTTCCTTTTTCTCCTTACCTGTTTACTCCCACTGTAGCTGTCCTCTGTCTCATGAGGAGATGTAGATTCAGTTCACATCATGCAACATCAATACTTTGCTGAAAAAGATCCAAGGAGCAATGCAACAAACTGCCTGTCCTTCTCTGTCTGCTGTTTATTGCAGTCACCATCATCTGTGCTTTCATTTCAGAAGCAGTTAGGTATGACAGAAGCACTTTAGGATAGAGACAGATACACAGTGCTGTGCCAATCAAAAAAAAAAAAAAAAAACAGTTAAAAACCTGCAATCTGCATATCAGCAAAATAAAACAAATGGAAATCGTTGCAATTTCAGTAGTAATGAATAACCCAATTTTCAAGATCTGTCTGCATCCTTTTTGCCTCTACATTAATTGAAAGCAAAATAATAGTTGTATACCATGGTCTGTATGGTCACAGCTACTAATTCACAGCTTTTTGAAGTTGGATTACACATTCTGGGTCAATATATGGAATATGTGACATGTCTGGATAGTTCCAAAGTGTATGGGATTGGGAGCCAAACAGTTAAAACTCTTTGGTAATTTGATTTTGTATGGGGGATCTCCTATAGAATACCATTGAGTTGTCTGTTATCTGCAGTCACTGAGGGTTAGTAATTCACTGACATTTTGTTTCTTCTTTCTGATTATTGTGTGGGGAAGAATTCTGCTGGTAAACCTCTTTCTATGTGACTTTTACATATTTTAGTTTTGAATTCTGTGGCCCTAAAATCTGAGCAGGACAAGCAAAGTTGTTTTTTTTTTTTTTTTTTTTTTAAATTAGACAAAAAGCTCTATTAGCTGAAACCTTTTCCCAATTCTGAGAACTCCTTTTTTTTGCAGCAAATTGATAGTTTTCAGTTCAAGTGTCTGATAAACAGGAGCAGAGCTCTTCCTGTAAAAGACAGTCCTGAGAAAATGCAGCTTAGTTTGAAGCCTGCAATAATAATTCATGGAGGGCCTGTCAGGGAAAGCAGCTTGCTATCTCTATGCCATTTTTAAACAATGTGTATCATCTACCCTTTTTCCCTCCACTTTTTACAGAAATATGAAACTTTCTCTATATTACACCAAAGGATGGCACGAGACATGTGAGGTGGATGGGGGAAGCACTTTTCTTTTTAAACACAAACATTTTAATTCACCTGGGGGAAGTGATTTCTGTTGGGTAATGGATCCATCTCTCTGCTCCTCCTATTGTTGATCCTCGTCCAGCAGGGTGCTTTGCAGCCTCCCTTGCACTGACATTGTGTGGCACCCCTGGCTTTTCCAGCTGGTGGAGCATCAGCAGAGCCCCACACATGAGCAGTGACTCACATTCCTGCCCCTCTGGGGGGAGTGCAAAGCCCAGTAATGCTGCCTGGTAGCAGAGTCTTCAGGCCTCCTTTTCAGCAGTTAACCCAAGAGCTCATTGCAAACCCATCTATGTAACAATATTTGGTGCTAAAAAAACCTGAGAAAGTCAGGACTGGGGAGAAAACTGTTCATGATAGAAGAAAAAGCCTGCATTTGTTAGTAGTAGTGCTTTAAACCAGCAGAACTGTCTGGTTCAACCTGTTCTCTCCACTGTTAAACCTTTTCCACATCTATTTTCCAGCTTTTTTTTTTTTTTTTTAATATAGAATAAATGTTCTGTCTGTAATTACATTTAAGTTATTCTATGAGATTATAACATTCTGCTTTGCTGTCTGAGCAGGGTCTGTTCCATCTGAATTGCAAAATGGATATAGGATTGCAGTAGTTAGAGAAGGAAAAGCTGTATTAGACTGGAGTCCATCATCCTGTAAGGATATGATATAACAGTGTGACAGAGGCCATATCAGATGTTAAATTGCTATAATACAGAAGTGTTTTACACTTTCTTAAATTATAATGAGAAAGAGCAGCCCAGGAGTGGATTTCTTATCAGTGCAAGAGCTGGGTTAACATAAGAGCAAGAGGTAATGCACAGACTGTTAGAAGAAACTGTCTGCTGGGTTGGTTCACGTGCTTAAACCTTCTCCAGCCTCAGCCCTGAACATCTGGGACCATAAAGTCCTGGGTGACCTGCACTAGTACTTCCAAGCAGAAGAACCTGGTTCTGTTCTTGAGTCTTGAATAAAAACTGTGAAAACACAGTAGGTCTTTGCCTGTTGTTCTGGAGCAAAGCAATTCCAGCTCTGTACTTCCCAGAGGCAGGAGGAGACTCCTGCAGTGGTGGATCCACTCTGTTCCCAGGCAGCCCTGTGCCCTCTCAGGAGGCACTGGGCAGCTGGACGTGGTGGGTTTGTGCTCAGCACCTGAGGCAGCTTTGTCTTGCTGGGAGGATGAAAAATCCTATGGCATGTTTGCACAGGAAGAGATATAAACCTTTTGGCATCCTGGCTGGTCCCAAAATTCAATGGCTCAATTCTGCTTAATTTCTCCTGCATTTTAATTGATGCAGCTGTGCCTTGTTTCCCCCAGAGTGAAGTGGGCTTTGAAACAGCACTTTAAATGTATTCACTCACCTCCATCCCCCAAAAAGTCAAGTAAAACAGCCTTTTAACACTTCTTGTTAACTGTACTGCACATTAATGCAGTTGTGGAAACCACCACTTTACAAATATCCTCTTTCATAACTATTTTCTGTAGATTTGTTTTCAGCAGAGTATGAAACCTTGGGATAGAAATGCTTTTATAGTTTTCTGCTTCTGGACATATTGAGAGATAAGGAATATCTTTAGTGCAGAGTTTGAAATTCTCACAACAGTTTTTTTTTTCTCTCAAAACACTTGTAACAAAAATACATTGCACCAGGTGCCCTGGTTTCATTTCTGCATGCTCCCTTCTCAAAGGTTTCACATAACTCAGAAATGGAAAGTCAAACTACTCAGTGTGCATTTGCTGCTGATGGGCATCTATACAGGGGCAGACTAATAAAAATACTGTATTTTTTCTCAATACAGTGTACATTTCCAGTGCTGAGTAAATACTAAACACAATGGCTGAAAGATCTTGTTACTAAGGCAACCAACTCCCATGTTATCTTTAAATATATATACATAGTCTGTCTGCTACTTGAAAAGAAAAATTCTTGTCAAGGTTTGCTGAACTGAATTGTTGATGAGGTCTGTCTTATAAAAGGCCAAATGTTGTGGGTGCCTCAGACTGGACTTTCAGGTTGACAATAAGAGCAAGAACAGAAGCTGATGGAGAGGATAATGGTTTTCAAGTTGCAGAGTTATGACCAACTTGTACAAAATGGTCATAGGACAAAACTTTTCAAAGGCCTATGCATGCCATAAGTGACTTCAGAGAACTACTGTATGTAAATATTTCATAGCACCTTCTGAGACAGCTCTTGTAGCTTGCTGTAATAGGCAGACCAATGTATTTCTATGGTAATTCCTGTAAGGAATGAGCCTAAGCAAAGCAATGCCCAGTGGCATGAAGGTGTTGTGCAGCCTGTACATTTTGCTGTTACTATTTATTTCCAAATACATTTTTTTTATATCAGTGCACATCATATCCTACAGCTGGCAAGAGGTCATAATTCAGTGCTACTCCAAAAGAGACAAAAGTATAGTTGAGGACCACTGTAGTAGTACTAAAGTAGATCTCTCCCAGCTTTCTCAGCTATGACTTTTTTCTTGCCATAAATGTTGATTTTGAGAGCCACTCAGCTGCAGTTTTCACCCAATGTCAAAAGAAGAGTTCCCTCACTGAAGGTTTAGTTCTTATGCAGGTGCAGTGTCAGTTTACATCAGGACTGAAAATTAACTCAGCAGCAACACCCCAGCAGAGAGGGAGACTGAGAGCCCAGAATTTCATGGCCTGACCTAAACCATCCTTGGAGGCAATCTTTGGTTTCAGGTGTCCTGTGGAGTACAAATATTTCGGTGGACCTTGGCCTGGACAAGTTAGCAGTTTCTTGACCTCATCATGGTTACAGTAAAGCACTACAGGTATTAATAAGTTCTGTATTTAGGCTTTAAGAGTTACCTTAAAAAAAATTTAAATAGCTTAGCTTAGTGCCTTATCCCAGTAGCTTGGGACACTAAATGAAGTTATCTATGATGTTGTTAATCATCCCATGTGTCTCTGAAGAGCATGTATAAAAGCAGAAATAAAAGGGGTCACAGAATAAGCTTGAGGAACAGTGAAATGGTATTAGGTAGGATTTTCCCCTCCTAGTGAAGTCTTAACCCCAGTCTGTCTCTCAGAGACATAAGTAGTGAGGCAATTCACAAATAGTTTTTCCATCCTCTCTGTTAAGTCTAAGAATTTTTTCTCCAGAACTGAGGAAATTCACCTGTGGGGCACAAAGATCTCTCACTGCTTTGCTTTCCTTTTTTTAACACTGAGAGAAATGTCTGTGCCTTCTCTCAAATCATGTAATAAGGCTAGGAGGTCCTTATCCATGTCCCTCAGTTGGGTTGCTCTCTCTCCATGGCTTAAGTCCAAGTACTTTCAGCTCTTTTCAGCATCTCAGAAGTGACACCATTCTGTTCCCATTTTTAGAAAATACCAGGGATATACTGAGGCTGAGAAAAATCCTTGTTCCTAAATAAGCTGTTCTGGATAAAACTTTCCTTGTCTCATTTCTTTCTGAGTCTTTTCAGAGGCTTCCCTAGTGTGGTCGTAAAGGCGGTGCTTGTAATTAGGGAAACTCATCATTGCAAGCACAATTGATACAGTGCTTTTGTCAGTTATCCCCCAATAGGGATAATAGTATTTTATCCTTAAATCCAGAGGTTAAATGCGTTTTAACCAAAGTCCCTAACCCGATGCTTAACTGCAAAGTGTCTGAGGTCTGTCCCACACAGTCTTCCTGGCTCACCAGCAGATGCTCAGGAATGCACCCCTCCCCTTGGAGACCTCTGTCCATCTGGAGTTCCCAAGCAGCCCTTAGGCTGCACTTCTCCCTTTTCATCAACAATAAGCTCCTTGCTCTCAAAACCTTCAGGGAATGTGGATTACACAGGCATGGAAATGGGATTTTTAGTAACAAGTGGCCAAATGTTCAGACATCTCCTCTAAAGACATTTGTGCTTCTAGTGAAAAAAAGAGCCTGATCCCAATAAGGAGTCTATTTCTAATTTAATAATAATTTTTAAACCCCCTCAAGTCTGAGATACATTAAAATACAAGGTGACATTTGAATATGTGCTGTGGGTCAGACTCTGATGCTCTAAGGCACACTGAGTACTGTTTTACTTGCAAGTAGCTCCATTAATTTCAGTGACCCAGTTATGGAGTGAGATACCACTCAGCAAGAGAAGAGATGTTAAAAATCTGCCCACAATATTTGATGATAATTTGATTTCTCTACTGCCTTCCAGACCCAGTCACCCCATTCTGCTTCCACCATCTCTTTCATAGATGCTGACATCTCTAGATGGCTGTCAGCCTTTGTGATGAAGAATATTAGAATAACATTGCAGCTGTGTCAATAAAGCAGATACGCATCCATTCATGAAGAGGATGCTTTTGAGCAATTCTTGTTAAATTCCTTGGTTTTTTTCTCTTCCAAGTTGATATTCAGGTTTCTGTGACTATGGTAACTTCTGTGCATTTGCATATTGTAGGCTGTGCAGCCACAAAAGGCGATAATTGATTTTCTCCCCAAAGTAATTTGGTGCTCTTCACTTCAGAGATCATCCTTTGGATTATCGACTCCTTATTATTAGTCATTTGCAAAATTATTGCTATAGCTATGAGGTTCATAGCCCTGTCAGACTTTTGGCTTCTTTTCCTCTGGGTTTTCTTCCTGACCAGGAAGGTTTTAATCCTCTTGTACATGAGAAAAAGAATAAAAAAAAATAAAAAATAAAAGCCAGCCAGCTGTACTGGCACCTCCTCCCATAAGACTGACATTTCAAATCAGTTCTTTATCAGCACATGCTTCTTGCTTGCCTTTATGATAGCCTCAAAAAAATGTTGCAAAGAGCTTGGTCAGTGGTGATAACCTCTCCAAAGCAGTGACCTACAGCAAGGAGAGGAGTGCTTCTGAGCAGCTATAGTATAGTAACAAATGAATAGCTTGTTCTTGACTACACTCTCACTCTTTTCAGTGTTCACATTTGGACTAACACTGTGCCTGTGCCCACTTTTTTTTTTCCTGTTTCAAATATATTTGTAAAACTTCAGCAAAAATCCTCACTCCAGGTTAAATGGTACTCAACATTAATCATATTAATTAGACCAAAATTTTCAAAATTCTCAGATTAGCTTTTGAAGACTCAGAGTGGGAGCCTTTTTGGTTTGGGCTGGACATTCTTTTAATGACAAAAGATGAAATTCATGTTTTAGAAAAAAAAAAAAAAAACAACAAATGTATTGATAGCACAGTTCTTACTTGCAAGTGTAATTTTCAAAGCATTTCAGACTTCACAGAAGTGGTAGGGATGATGTGAATTCAAGGTAATGTTACAGCTATTTCTCTGTTTGCACTGTGTTTTCATAGTGGCATTTCTCAGGCTCTGCACTGTTCTAACACTGCAGGTAGCAGTGGGAGTGACTCAGTGCTTCCATTTCCATCTGTGGTTCCCCGCCTGTGCTTTTGTTGATTTCTGGTTGTAGTTAAGGTAACCATAGGGTAGAAAGGGCCTGGTGTTGTGCAGTTGTATCTGAACTAGGCATGGAGGTGAAATGATGGAGCTGTCACAGTAAGCCTCCATGGCACTTCCACATTGTGTGTGTTTTTGGTTGTAAATCAAGCTCCAAGCTTCCTGCCAAGCTCACCATCCTGTGGGACAAATAATGTAGAACTGGAACCCAAATATGTTATGTACTGCTTTACTGATGTCTCAGTCATGAGTATCTTAGTGTTGGAAAAAGACAGATGTGAAGAGGTGGTGTTTTGGGAGAAAACACAGAATAACAACTAGGGCTGTGGCTACTGATAGTATTTTTGTTGTATAGTGTTAATTACATCAGTATTCATAAACACCCACCTTCATGTGCATATACACAAACCCCTCATTTTCCTTTCTGTTTATTAGGAGCCATCCTTGTCTGCCTGTGAAGGGCTCAGGATCACCTCTGTGCAGTGAAGAGTTCTGTATGTCCTTAGTCCTAGCTTAGCCCTGACAGACAGGTCTCTCATCTCAGCCCCATATTTCTCCAGTAAAGGTGATTCTGCAAACTTCACTGTAAACTTGTTCCGTAGCCTAACTTTTCCAATAGTTATAACATTTGCCTATTATTTAATCTAAATTCCCCCTTGCTGCATCTTAAACCCATTGCTTCTTGTTCTGTTCATGTTCTCTAATGAGAATAATTGGTCTATGTCGTCTCTGTAACATCCCTTTGCATATCTGTAGACAGTAATGCTTCCCCTCAGTCCTCTTTCCTCCAGACCGAGCAGCCCCTGCTCTCATAACCTTTTCTCAGAGGTCTTATTTACTAACTCTTAAATCATTTTTGTTGCTCTCATCTGAACCCTCTCCAGTGTCTGTGCCTGTTTTAAAATGCAGTGCCCCAAGATGAGCGTTGTTCTCCGAATGGAGCCTAGCTGGTGCTAAGTAGAGCAGAATAATTATCCTGCTTGTTTAACATGAGGTATTCCTCAGCATGGCTCTTGCCTAGGCTGCCAGGGCTCAGTCCCCTGGCCTCCCCAGCCATTTGTTATCCTCTGCAACCCTGCAGAAAACAGGAACTTGCTAATGCAACATTTTTAGGGCAAAAATAAAGAAACTAACTCCTGATGTCTTAATTATTCCCTTTTCCAAAGGGGAGGCATTCCCTTCTTCATATACTCACATCATGGAGGGGCTGGCAGTGTCTGCTGTCTCCCCACTGTTCCATGTTGGCTCTTGGATAAATCCAAGCTCAAAGCCTGGGCTGGCAGCTGCAGGTCCAGGGCACAGAGCTGTGCGTGGGCAGTGCTGACCTAGGGCTCACCTTTGGCTCAGGTGCACCCCATCATTTTTAGTGGGGATGCACTGTTAACCTCTTGGCCAAGCCTTGTGACTCAGCCATTGCATTTTCCCAGTCCTCTGCATCTCTGGAGACTTGCACAGGGGATTGTGTGGGTGGGAAGGACAGGTCTGGGGAGTGAGTGGTGGCTGCCACCAGAAATAGCAGGGTAGAGGAGTAAGAGCACTTGAATTTTTCAGTCTCATTCAGTGAGTGGAGAATAACTTCAAAAAAAGTTATCAAAGCAAGCTGTTTTATTTTGTGTTCTTGCCCATACCAGTAACAATTTGCTGGAGCACCATTCCTGATATTTGTTTGGGTACTTGGTGTTTAAAGCTTGAGGGGTGAGGCTGTCCAGGAGCTGCAGGGACAGCATGGCCTCACAGGGATGGCTCAGTGCTGCTGACAGGCAGGCACTGAGCTCCCCTGCAGATAGAAGCTGAGGTTATTTCCAGTTCTGTGCTGGCTCACACCTGTGAGAGCTGAGGTGCTGATACCCTCAGAGGTACATCATGAGAATATGGGCAAACATGGGATATCACCTTTAATATTGGCCACCACCATTTTGCAGGCGCCTGTAGCAAAACTTGTGTCACTTTATGTTACAATTTACACCCAAAATACAGGGACAGAGATACTTCCAAGGCGTGCCCTATGACACTTAAAATGTTTGACAGGCTTTGGGACTAAATCCAGAGCCCTCTCTTTCAAACATCCCCTTTGGCTTTGCAGAGCTTGGAGCCAGCCCTGGAGACCCTCTGACTGGAAGTGCTGCTGAGGATGATTACTTCTTTCAGAGAGCAAGACAATACCTGCTGACACCTTGTTTTGCCTGCAAAGAATTAAAAACCCACTGAATGGATTCTGCATAAACGTTGCAGTCAGAGTGCAAGAGAGAATGTGAGTGTGAAAATACACCCACGTCTCCGGCTTGGTGTTCACAGAGGCGCTGGGCCAGGGCTTTGCTGAGTCCACCTTTGTGGAAGCAGAGTGAGAAGCTGGTTATGACTTCCTCACTCTGTGTCTGGCTGCCAGCCCACACCAGGCTGGGGAAGCCGTGGAGCTGCTCTTGTGTAGGATCTAACAGCATCTCCAGAGCCTTAATCCCGATGGTCCAACCTGGGCACATCCCCTTGCCCTTTTCCCCTTCTCGTCTCTGCCTCCCCTGCTGACACGGGCCTTGCAGCAAAGGTGGCAAAGGAGCAGCAGAATTTCCCTCAGCTCAGTCTGAGGGAACATTTCAGTGCTGGCAGTCCATCATGCATGCAGGTAGCACAGCTTTCCTCTTTTTCCTCAGCACCTCTTAGGCGATGCAGAGGATGTGCCCAGGATTTACGAGGCTGGTGCTGAATGCAGCCAGCATCACTGCCTGCTACATTTTTCCAACTCGGTGCACCAGTATGCTGCTTAATAAACCTCTGGCATAATGTGCAACACTACCCAGCTCTGTACCTTAGAGCTAAAAATGAGCAGACAGGAAGAGATAAACTGCATAGCTGTTTTTCATGCTGCACAAAGGGAAATTACACAGGAAGTAAGTCACCTCCTGAAGAGACTAGACACCAGGAGTTATCTCTCTCTGTTAAATTAAAAAGAATGATTAAGTGCCAGATAGTTCAAGCACGTTGGGCAGATACTGCACAAGCACTTTTCTTGCTAGGAAAGTAACCACAGAAGTTACTGACTGACTTTAAAACAACTGAGGAACTGTAGTAGTAAAAAAATCACTATTGCTAATTTACCTTCTGGCAGGTGTAGGAACCAGTTTGGCTCCAAGCAGAGCTCCATGCAGTTCTACACTACTGCAGCTTGTCAAGAGTACCTGAACATGTGAGCACATGGTGTCTGGGTTGCTCCATGCTTGGCTGCTGAACTTGAATGGCCCTCACAAAAGGTTCACATATTGAGCAAAGAACTGTGAAACCCAGCCCCAGCTGAATGCCTAGTCTGCTGTCTCTTTTGGCTTTGCAAAGGTATGCAACACTGGATTCACATAAACTGACTGAAGCTGGGGACACTGAAGCAAGGCATCCTCGAATCTCTTATCACATCCAGCATCTCCTTGGCATTTCTTGTTAGCTAGGTCAATACACCTGCCAGAGGAAATCCTTTTCTATTGCTGTCTCAACACTAACCCTGTTCTGTCTCATTCACAGCAGGCAAACTAAACCAGAATGGTCCCTCCAAAGTGTTAGAGGGTTTTCAGCACTGCCTACGTAGCAAAAAACTCCATATCAGATCTTGTACCCAAGGAAAGATTTTTTTTCATCTTTCTATTTTTGTCCCTTTTACTTCTCACCAGTTAGCACATTAGTCATATTTAAAGGAAAAGTACAACTCATTTTAAAAACTGTCCCATCCCAGTCTCTATGAAAACCTTTCAATTTGTCTCAGCAGATGCTGGCAAGTTTTAAACCTGATTACTAAAGGACAATCCCACAAGGAAAGGGATTCATCCCATCTCTAAGCTCTCTGATTCTGGGGTTTAGCAATTTTCTCTTAGTGAAGATTTGCCTCCACCAAGAAATATGTGCAAGGAGTTTGCAACTGGGGTTTAATTGGAACTTATTTGTACAAAAACTTCCCGTAAAACCCTCATAAGGAGGAAAGAATTACTACAGCCAAATAAAATTGTCTACACAGAGACCTGGCACAGTATTGCTACCCCACACTGGCCATTTCATGTGATCAAGATTAGTTAACACCTACAGGCCTTTCAGCTCCCCAAGCAGCAGGAAAATTAGGGGAACTTCCTCGTAGTCTCCTGCTCTTTCAATTACCAAAAAAGTTTCTGAGTCAGTGGAATTGTAGTAAAAATAAAGTAGTGGTGTGTGAACTTATGTCTCTGGTGTCCCAGGCTGGAGAGAGAAGCAGAAAAACTTAGTTATTCAGATCAGGTGCTTGTCTTTGGTCACTGCTCTGACAGCAGTCTGGGGGCAGGAGGGGAAGGAGAATAGCACAAGTTATCATTTTGAGCTCACATCAAAAGCTGACCAAGCCAATGCAGCCTTTTTCTCTCCCACCCTTATAAATGATAGTGATAACTTTTATGGGATGGGATGGGAAGGGATCAAACTGTTGTTATTATACCTTGCTCCTTTGAAATATATACTTCTAGTTGCCCATATATACTTTGCTACTCAGGTCTTAACAATGTGATGGACTATCTATAAGCATTTTTAAAAATAATCTTTGAAGAATGAGTGGGACAGAAAGCCCCCATATCTTTTAGAGACCAGCCCTAAAAGGATTCCTTCTAAATCCATTTATTCCAGTTAATAGGGCTTGGCACAGCCACTATGTCTACTATTCCAGACCTTAAAAGATAATTTATAACAGAACTTTGAATGTTTCCTGGCTCAATGCATTTTTTAATATACTGGATCATTTGCATTAGTGTCTCTGTTCACCTTATATTTCATGAGTAAGTAAATTGTGGAAGGTTAACCTCTTCTATAAAAAAAATAGGACTTTATGTGGAAGTCAATATTGGCAGAGTCTGGAGAAGAACTCTGTCTCAGCTGTCAGGGTAAATGTTTTGTCTGGCCTTTACTCAGTCTTTCTTTCTTTTTTTTTTTTTTTTTTCCTAAAGCTAAAAAAAGAAATTTAATAAACTAACATTAGCATCAGATTCACTAAATTGCCAAGTCATACTCTGGCTGGCTTTTCCCCCATGCTGTGCACCACGGTGAACATTTATGCTTACAGCACGTCCCTTCTTGAGTAATTTATAGCATTTAAAAGCTTAGTTGATCTTATGGGCTGCTTGGTTCCTTGGTGCTTAAGTGGACTCTTGGCTCTGAGGCAGTGGCTCCAGGTCTAGCAGGCAGCAGTGCCCCCTCAGTGTTTGACTGCTCCCCTACTCATCCAAGGACATAACTAGCAGTATGAAAGATTTCTCCCAAGACTGATGCACACAATTAACTGAATTACTTCAACAGGGTGTAGATAGGATAGATTTAAAGTGGAACCTATTACTGTGCCAGTGGCTGGATGAGGATCCTGCTGTGCCAGTCACAGGGGAAGAAAATCCTTCTCTGCCAGTTCTCAGTGAGGAAGTTCTTGCTGTGACAGCAGATCCAGCTCACACGCTTGATATAATGCCCTCAATTACCATATCTTTGTAATTATCATCCCTGTCTGATAAGTCTTGTGGAAACTATCAGATCTTGAGTAGAGGATCTAGGAGACTTGTAAGAATATAATGTCTTGAATTGATCTGTCTGTTTAATGTTTCATCACTCTGCCACCAATTGATCATTCTTTGAATAAAATGATAGCATAGCTGTATGCCAACACTTGTGATTCATTTTCACTTAGCTAATCAAAATGTTGTTTCACAAGACCCTGATGATGTTCAGGATGCCTTTTAGGAGGTATTACCTTACACCAAGCTGGCTGACTCAGGTAGTCTTTTTCTTATAATGTTACCAGACCAAGCCCCATGATTTATGAGGTTGCTTTCCTCTAGCTAGTTCCTACGAGGGTGAAAAATGATTTGATTAAAAAGTTTATCAGCTAGAGAGAAATCATAGTACATAGGATTTTTTTTTTTTTTTTTTTTTTTTTTTTTTTGAGTTGAAGGAACTGCAGCATCCCCACATATCCTGGATCAATAACTGAACATTGACTCTTTTTACATGAAACTTAAGGATTATCTGAAGATTTCCCCCAGGTCTGTACAGATCACCCATTCATTGTTAGCTGGACAAGCCAAGCATCTGTTTTCACCCTATCTCACACTGAAACCATACTGCTAAGATTCAGATTCACTTGCTTTTAGGAGGGCTTCTATTAGCAATGTGAAAAAATGCAAAGAAAACTTCTTGCTGCTTCTGTAGTCATGAACTGTGTTCATGTTTGTAGCTGAGCTTTGAAGGCACGCACACATCAGCCAGGGAAGTGACTCTTACTTTTTTATGAATGCTCATTGTTCTTTTTACTGCTGTAATCCTGATGAGTTAAACAGTGTAATGCAGTTTGATGTTTGCTGTAGCAATGAAGTGGTAAGTAAAAATCACCTCTAGGAAGAATTAAGCACTGAAGTCGAATGAAGCAGTGAGTCAGGATACTCTAATGTAGTTAAGAGACTGGAATTTTCAGACTACAATTGTAGGCAAGTATTTCACAGGCCTTAGGGACACAGGTGAATTTTTCCCAGAAAACAAAGCCTTTTCCCACGGGTTTATGTCTGGTATAATTATGTTCTAAAGTTCTGACTTCTTTTTATTTTATTTTTTTATTTTCTTTGGGCTGCAGTAGCACTGGAAAAATTGCTTTTTAGCACTGAACACTGTCTGCCTACAGCAAAGGCAAAGTTCATAAAGGACACAGAAAGCACAGAGCCCCTGGTTACCTTCTGAGAAGGAAGGTGTGTTTGTATGAGCTGAGAAAGCAATCTTTTTTTGCCTTAGGTCTTTGTAGTCTCCTATGATTTCCTTCTAAAGAGAGAAGACACCACTGTAGTCATTTCGTAGCTATCATCAGCTTTAAAAAGACTGTAGAAACATCTGGCAGGGCCAGAGTTGTGATTCATCATGTCAGCCACCACCTTGCCCATTATTTTTTAAGAATTGAGTTAAACAGCCTCTCAAACAGAGACAGGTTGCATAGAAACATAAGTCAATGGCTGGTGGCTGAAATATCTACTGGAGAATGTCCTGCTAAGTGATCAATAATCCATATCAGGTTTTTGGGTTTTGGTTTGGGGGTTTATTTTTGTGTGTGTTGTTTTTCTGGCTTGTTTGGTTTTGGTTTTTATACTTTGTTTTGTTTTTTCTTAGTTAACAGTGTAATTAACTTTGATAAAACCAGCATTTCTTTAAGCCCAGGGATTCACCTGTGTTTCCAAGTTTCAAATATCTAAAGCCTCTCTGACAGACCAATATGTCAGATTTCTAACCACGTGCCTTTGCTTTCTCCAGCACTGCTGGCCCTTTGAGCTGGTGATGCTTGTGCAATTCCAGATGAGAGCTCCCTGTGCTCACGTGGTGCCACTTCTTCCTGATTAAGCAGAACAAGTGAGCACCTGATCGACTTTTACCATAAATGCTGACATTCTGCAGCCAAAGGGGAGGGGGGAGAAAAAAAACCTTTTGATAGTGTTTAAAGCACACAGGCATTTTCAGCAAGGATTTCCATTTCAAGAGATTTGTTAGTGTAGTCTTGGATTAGTGTATGCATCGAAAGCTTTACTTAGGAAGATTTTCATCCTTTGAGGCACACACATACCAAAGCTCTTTGTTGTTCTGAATCCATGATTATGTGCTGAATAATGAATATTTTTAAAAGCCTTATGCAGCCACACTGTGATACCTTGGCAATTTCAGCCAATCCCACTTTTTTTTTTTTCTTCTTTTTTTTTTTTTTTTTTTTTTGACATTTGGTAACATAAAACTTTTAGCAAAGACTTTTAGCAATTTAGAAGTTCTTCAGTGCCAGGCAACCAAATTGCTGAGATACTGATTTAAAAAAAATGAAAGCTATCTTATGTTGATTTTGTTTTAGAACAAGCTGACTAGCTGCAATTGAGGTTAATTGACCTTTATAATGGATACACAGGACAGTGCTAAAGCTGTATACATAAACTGCAAGTTTATTTGATAGCAAATTGTGTTAATTGACATTCATTGTGCATCTTTCTGTTGTTTATTGCTAGTTGCTCATGTGAATAGTTTGTTGATATTATAGATAGGACAAACATTTGTTTCGGATAAATAGGATTTTCAGTTGAATAGGTTTTAATTAAATGATCCCCTCTATTCAATTTTGAAACTATGAAGTACTGTGCAGTATGTACCTAAACCTCTTATCTAGGATCTTATATTGTTGAATCATGTCTCACACTAATTTGTTTATTTTTGTCAAATAAGGCCTACTTTTTCTGCCAGTTGGGCAAGATTTAGGTTTTTTTGCCAATGGAAAAAACAGAACTACAGTGTTGGAGAGGTTGAATTTATGCAGGAATTATAGGTGAATGGTCTGCATACATGCATGCACAGCTCCTGTTCTGCTGGACACCCAGCCATCATTTCCATTAAACAGCTGTAGGGCTGACCCATTTAGCTACAGCCTTCATGCTTTTCACAGCACACCAAGTTTCTCATACTTTAACTAAATGTTAAATATATCCACAAATTTAGTCCAAACTAGTCAATTTTCCCTTTTTTTTTTCTCTAATGATACAAAACTTGATCTGACAAAGTCACTGGTCACACTGCCCCTTCCACTGATGATGCCTTTCCCTCCACTCTGCCAGCAAAATGTAAAAGCAGCCCCTCCAAAGCCTTTTCTAGGTCACAAAGCACGTTTTTCTTAACCAGGTTAAAATAAGAAAATACTGCTATTACATTCTGATTGAAAAATAAAGCAGAGCTAAGACAGGTAGATGACCTGCAGGCATGTACATACAATTGAGTGGTGCACAGCTATTAGTTAGCTGTTATGATCTTTAGGTCCTTCTGATAGTTCAGCACTCTCTTTAAATAGCCATGTAGCCCAAAACATCAATAAGAAAGTATTTGCTGTACATTTTTACCAAAGAGACATTTAAAGAGAAATAACTGCTCTTGAGTGAGTTACATTTTATTTTAATATGCCCATGTAAATAATGATAGTCATTCAGCTCTTATGTTGGAGATGAGAACAAACTTAGGAGGCAACATAGTTAGGTAATAATATACAGAGAGATTTCTTTAAAAGAGTGCAAGTTCCTCGGGTTTGATGCATTCATTTTTCTCTAAAGTGTTTTTTCCCCACATGAGTGGCTTTCTATTTCCACTTCTTTTACATTGCACTCTCTAAAGTCTAAGGTTATTGCCAACAGTATTTTGAGAAGTGCCTTCCCTGGAGGATTTTTTTTTTTTAATATAGATAGCAAGGGACTGCTCTCAAATATGATGGTGAACATTTTGGATAGATTTGTGATATAATGTGCATCACAGGCATAAGGACCTTGTTTCTTTTCAAGGAAAAGTGGCAAAAGGCTGGGGCCTGATTTTCAGCTCTGGCTGAGCCAACCAGCTGCAGGAGCAGTCACTGTGACTTGCACTGGGTACTGGGCATCAGAGCAAAGCAGGTCAGCAGTGTCTGGATGGGGTGCTGCAGAAAATGGGGATAGAAGCAGCACAGGCTGGCTGTCCTGGTGGCAGGGTGTTCACTGCATGCAAACTCCACCCCAAGCCACTGAGTACCCTCAACACTCCTATGTTTGTTTACGTTTGCATTCAGAGTCTCTACAGTTCACACTGTTTGGTTCCTTCTGCAGGAAAGCTGAGGCTTGGGAATGATTCAGGTTGAAGCCCTCCCTCAGCCCTATGGAAATGACACCAAAGGGTGTCAACCAGTTTGGCCACAGTCTGTCAGAATTACCTGATGGTCCTGCACAGGCCTGAGCTGTCTCCATGTCCTAATGCTGGCTTGCACAACATGGCTACATCTTTGATGTTCCCCCTAAAAACCTGTGTATGGCACACAGCACTAGAGGTCCTCCAGAGGAATATTCTGATTGGCATGAGGAGAGGGCCTTAGGAGCTGAGGACATTTGCTCTGCCCAGGAAGCATGCACTTTGTGGGACACTGGCCAGGCTTAAATTAAGCAGCCAAGGTATGTGAGCTGTTAAGGAACACCACTTGCCCTCCAGCCCTCTTGTCCCTCATTTGTGTATGACTTCTTGGCACAGGCAGATTTTCTGTGCTCTTGCTGTCAGCAGACAATTCTCATGCCTAGCAGATATTTCTGAGCATGTCACAGAAATTCTGCCTAGCCACAAAAAATAAAATTAGCCTCTCAGACCCTCCAAGCCTATCATGGACCTCCTCCCACCTGTGTCCCCCTTCTAGAGAATATGTATTTCCCTGAATAATTCATAATTCATGCTCATTGCAATGACTGCTGTTTATGCATACATGATGCAACTCTGTAGATTCAACAGCTGTGTTGTCCTGAGTTTATTACTGTTCTCCATCCCTTTTTGCTATCTATCTTTAGTGGGATTTGATGGCCTTTCCTAGCCAGCAGAAAATAGAAGGTTTGAAACCACTTTTATTGGTTTTGCAGTGAACAGATCAGCCCTTCCTCTAGGATCAGTTAATCATAAATCATAGAATTATAGAACCATAGAATGCTCTGGGTTGAAAGGAACCTTACAGATCATCTATTCCAACCCCCTACCCTGGGCAAGGACACCTTTCAGAGGACCTGGTTGCTCAGAGCTCCATCCAACCTGACCTTGAACTTCCAGGGATGAGGCATGCTCAACTTCTCTGAGAAACCTGTGCCAGTCCATCACTGCAAATAATTTTTTCCTAATCTCTAATCTAAACCTACTCTGTCAGTTTGAAGCCATTCACCTTTGTCCTGTCATTCCAAGCCCTTGTAAACAGTCTCTCTCCATCTTTCCTGTTGGCTCCCTTCAGGTACTGAAAGGCCACAATTAGACCATCTCAAAGCCTTCTCTGTTCCAGGCTGAGCAATCCCAGCTCTCCAGCCTTTCCTCCCAGCAGAGCTGCTCCATCCCTCTGCTCCCCTTGGTGCCTGCTCTGGGCTGGCTCCAGCAGGTCCCTGTCCTTGCTGTGCTGGGAACCCCAAAACTGGGTTCAATTTAAGGATTGTCAACCTGCAGGAAGCATTCCAGCCTGTGCCTGTAGCAAGGATCCCTGTGTCAGTCTTCTGGCCAGTCCTCAGGACTGGCACAGGCAGATGAGGAGCTGCAGGCTGGTGGGTTCATCAGGTAATGCTGGGGACATGCAGACTGAATGCTCCATATAGCCACATTACAGCCTCCTCCACCTTCTCCTCAGTTGTAGGCAAAAATCTGCTTATTGCCAACCAGGATCCAAGGGCCAGGGACACAGGTGAACATCTCATGCAGGAACTGTTAAACCAAAGGGACATACTTGTACCATCGATGTCACCTGGATCTGCACAAAGAGTGTCACTGTACAAAGCAGTGCTACAACATCCACAGTCAGAACATGATGCAAATAATCTATTCAGATGCTAACATAGCCCAAAACCTCTTCTTGGAGCTGTGAAAAAGGCAGAGTGCTTGCCTTGCTGTTACTAGACATGTTGAGACTGCTTCTCTCTGACGTGACAAAAGGCTCGGGCGTCTGTGACACTGTGACTCAGTAGCACAACTGCCATCAAAGCTGTCTTAGGACAGATACCAAGCTGCCACTGTGACCCAAGGCACTGGATCAGTCTGTGTCATCTTCCCTTACCTGTTGGCCACAGATCTGTGTGTGTTTGTGTGGGCAGAAAGAGCTGTACTGGCCTTGACTTGATAGAAACGCTGATTTCCAGGCGAGGGGCAGGCTGTACTCATCCTGTGAACACGGTGACTTCTGCAAACTGCCTTGCCTGTTTCACAGCACCCATTTATTCTTTCAATACTGCCTTGTTATCTGTGCACCAGCCTTCTTTACAAATGGGTCTACCAGTGTGATGCAGCTCTGTGTCAATGCCAGAAATTATTTCAATTGCACTACGTAGGAGAAAGTGCTGTGGTATAAAGGTGCCCTTTATATCACAACTGATGAGCTGTGGGCTCCTGCACATCACAGACCAGACACTCAGGGGTGGAATTGGTGAGGTGTGGGGTGGAAATGAGTGGTAAGGTGGGTGAAAAATTGGCTGGGCTCGGGTCATATGAGTGCTGTGAAGTCCAGCTGGCAGTCTGGAGTTGGCTGAGTCCCTCAGAGATGAACCTTCTCCAGAATTTCCACAGAACTTCCCATGTTCTGCTTTGTGCTTCCTGTGCCCTGGGCACCTCAGCAAAATGAAAGCAAACCCCTCCATGCTGGTAGCCCCTTTGCTGCTGCATTCACACACTTTTAGAAGTGTTGTTACAGATTCTGGAGAGCAGGATGCTGCCTCCTGGGATCTGCAGGCTAGTCATGGATCATAGGGCTGAGCTGGTCCCAGCTCCTCTCTGGTGGTAGAGCAGCCCTCCTTTAAAGTGATGCCAGCTGGATGGCAGTCACATGGAGCTGAGCGTGGGGCAGCACTGCTAGACACTGCTGACTTTGACCAGAGATGGTTTTGCTTTGGGAAGGAAGAGGCCTGCCACCACCTGAATTTTTGTGGGGGTCACCAAAGTCTTTCTGAGCTGTGGCTTTCACTGTGGGCAGCAGCAGCAGCACACGTGTCAGCAGCCAGCCCAGAGTCTGCTGCACCTGCACCACAGCCCTGCACAGCCAGGAAATCCCCACTGCCCAAGGGCTACAAGGGCTGCCCTTCTTAGCTTTGCCTCTGCTGTTACTGACTGGTTTTGCTTCTCTTTGTAGCTGCACTTACAAATAAGAAACTTGCAAATGTTTTAGTCCTCCTTAAATATAGAGGAAGGTTATTAAAAATAAAAAGGGACGTGACACTCTTGAGCAAGTGACAGACAGGAACAAATCCTCTATTGCTTTCTTCTCTTCCCTATCTTAGGGACATTTTAAGGATTACTTGAAAGTCACTCACATCTTCCAAGAGTTCCTAAAATAACCTTTTATTCAGATTACCCAGCACTTAAACCAGTTGGAGAAATGCTTTTGCTATTCCAAATAGTTTAATCCATGATCAATGTGATTAATGAGACCACCAAGAGAGGAAAGAAAGTTGCGTCTGCTTCTTGTAAGAAACATTTTTTTTTTTCTATGTGGCACAAAATTTCCTCATTCTTTTTCTCAGAAGAGTGTGAGAGAGAGGAAGTGTCTCAAGTTTGAGATCTAATCTGCTCTGCCTTCGCAGAAAGCTACAAAAGTCTCAAACAAGTTTCAGTTGACATATTTTTCTAAATAAGAAGCCCTTTGGACAAAGCCTTACTGATTACAGATCAGAGTGGTTATAACTCATGCTCTTCATTCCCAACCACTTAACCTTACACCTGCATCCCCTTGCTGTCAGCCCAACAGGCAGAGTTTAATTCCTGTAAAATATAGCAGCTGTTGGAACTTTTTCTCTGTTGAAAGCTTTGCCTGTCTCACTGCAACTGGCCAGGGAAACCTATTTTCATTTGCAAACCTGTGCAAATTAACATTTCTCAAAGTATTTATACCAGGGCACAACTCTGGTCTCTGTGGCTGTTAGTCCTTGACCCAGCTGAGCCGCTTCTTGGCAGTCACAATCATGTTTAAGCTCACCTTAACATACTTTTACAGGTTCAGCAATTTTGTGGATGTCTTCAGAACGTGAAGACTCAGTGCCTCTGCCACAAAAGCCAAAAGATAAGCCCCTCTGAGAGGAATTCAGTCCTTCTCTAGAATGAGGAGATGATAGAATCCAATTCAAACCCATTATTTTGGAAGTTAAGTCATATTAAGTAATGTCAGTACTGCATGTCATGATACACTACTGGCTGGAAAAGCATTAAGAAACAAATATAGCTGCCTGATCCAAGCTCTCACATCCTTCATCCCACCAAGGGCTCTGCATCCCCACCACACCTGGCAGTATGGGGGCATTGCTGCTAAACAGTGACATTTTTTGCTGGCATGAAAAGTAAGTTAAAACCAGAAACAAATTATAGTAGCTCTTTTTCTGATGTATTTTTTCTAAACAGAGTTTATTTACTCCAAATCTTTGAAATCTTGTTAATGCAATTTTCTAAAATTTCAATTTTCAAAGCAGATTTGTGTATTAGGAGTCCTAGAGCAGTAGGTTTTTGAGAAGTCATGAAAAGTACAGAAAACACTTACATTGGGGAAAAGAAAAAAGAAAGGGAGAAAAGCTTTCCATTTGTTCATAGCTTCTTCAGAAATACTCTTTTTGGAGTAGAACATTTTGTGTTTCATCTCTTTCTTTCAAGCTGTCAGCAATATGTGGGAACTTTTTAACATAAATGCAAAATGCCTTAAATTGTGTGAAAACTGTGTGACTAATGACTGAGCAAAAAGTCTCTCTATTGATTTGATACACAGATTCTTATGCATGCTAAAAATGCTCAGTGGAATTGCTATTTGCTGAGTTAGTCTTAGAAGAGAGTAGTCTTTACAATGTAATGACCACATTAAAAATCAGGTATTTTTAAAGGGCTTAAACACATGATTCTGTTTATTATTGAAAGAAGTACTCTAAAAGAAGACAGGCAGTTAAAATGTGTATTCCAGTGTGAAATATACTGGGAAAAGACAATAACATCTCATATAAAAGACAATCATGTACAATAACCATGTTAGCTTCCGAGTTTTGTATACAAACAAATACTCTATTAACAAATTTCACACCACACACAAAAGGCAACATCTTCACAAAACGTTATCATAAAAGCATAGCATTGATCCTGATGGGTTTTTTTCTCCAAGTTTGAATTCTCTGTATAATGCTTGGGACAAATGAGAACAGGTGTGAAAAGAAACCAGAAAAAATTGCCACTGCATGAGCCATTTGAATGGCTCTGTTCTTCCACAGGACAAGGATCACAGAGAGCTGAATTCAGATTCGCCCTACAGTTCTCTCATGCCTCCAGGAAAAAGTACAGGAAATGACAGCCTACTTTAGAGCTCATTTTGGAGAAAAGTGGTGTGAAACAGCTTTAAATATTAGTGAGAATTGGCTTGGTACTTTCCAAAGTAGGGTGTGACTTTATCCACCTTTTAATGATGATATCAATGAAAATGCATTCTGTACACAAATCAGCAAAACACAGCTGAAAATAGAGACAATGTAATTAATCCATATGTTTTCAAAATAAATATGTACAATATTTACATTTTGGACAGTTCCAGAAATGAATATCTCCAGATTATGAACCACTGCCTAAAAAATTCTCTGTTATTATAGAAAATGCATTCGCTGTACAAATATTTATAAATACTTCTGTATAAACTTTTCCAGGGAAATACTGTGGATTCATTGAAAAGAAAAACTTAAGAAATTCTTATTAGCAACTCACATTTAGCTATCAAGTGTGCACATATGAAACAGTTTAGAGCATCATAAATCAGAAAAAAGTAGATTTTCAGTGTTGAGAATATTTTGTGTTCTGCTTCTGTGCCATCACACTGACAAATGTGATTGTCTTTACTGAAAATCTGCAGGAAAGCAGCAGGACTGAATCAGTTTGACTCACTGATTGTTATTGACCGCACCATGTCAGACAGGGCTTCTGAGTCTGCTTCTTCTTTACCATTATCTGAATTTTCTGATGAGATGTAACAGCCAGAATCTCTTGGACAGTCATTTAACTGTGATTTGTCAAAATTCTGGTGAGGGCTTAAGTTCTGCGTCTCCTGACCACCCTCACTTTTCTGCTGTTCTTCAGCTAGAAAGAACAGAAAAAGAAAGAAAAAACTGTCAATACAAGTACCTTGGGGAAGAGCTGAGATAGCAGCATGACTGCTCTTGAAGAACTTTGGAAACAGAACTGTTAATCTACACATGACCACATCAATATCTTTTGTCCATCAGAAACAGAAACCTCAGCGTCAGAGAATTAAAAGTACGATTACACGAGTGCAACAACATCTGAATTGACAGTGAGGTTGGTCTTTTTGCTTCTGGATGTTTCTCAGAGGTGAATGCTGGAGGCTTTGGCTGACCCTTTGTGCTGAGGTCCTTCAGGCTGTGCACAGTGCACCAGTCCCCAGGTGTGGTCATTGCAGGGATGGAGCCGTTCCCCATCCTGTGCTCGTGTGTTGCAGAGTGGGATGCTGAATTAACCAGAGAGCCTGCTGTGCCTTGTTTATACCACACTGCACTGCAGATCTGTGTCTTTTGAGTGCAGCCCCCACCACCTGATGTGCTCTCTGCAGGGAGAGAGGACGTGCTGCCTTCAGAAGTGCTCGGCACAAAGACGTGGTAACCGAGCTTTCAGCAGGAGTGGGTGGCTGATGGAAACTTCCTAAGCTTAGCTTGATATCCAGAAGGTTATTTTCCAAAACACAGAAACCTCAGAGGAAGCTAAGATGCCTAATTTCTGCTGCATGGTTTTTGAACACTGTTCCAAAACTAAGTAGAAGCAAATTATCTTGCAAATAATTTGCCCTTGTTTAGCTGCTGTATGACTAATCTGTTCAAATTCAAAAATCTGGAACTCAGTGGCAGTGTCAACAGACCTCTCAAGAAAAGCTCAACAAGAGAAGACATACAAATATATAGTGACTCTTATATGTACTAGTTTTAAATTTCCTCTTCCTGTTCTCTGGCTGTGAAGTACATGTTTACTCACAGTAAATTTCTTAAGAAAGTAAACTACAAAATATAAATCTTTCCATTACATACTTTTCTTCTTGTGCTGTTATCAACCTCCTGTAGCTGTAGTTTTACTTCAAGAGTATAGGGAACACATCTCAGAGGAAACAGACAGTTTTACTCCAGATTTTTGGCCCTTCAAAAAAATGGTACCTTTTTGTTTTGGCAAAGAAAGTTCCCTTCTTCCACTTGATTTGTTACTCCTTGGTTAAACAGTCATCTCTGGATCTTTAATCATATTTAAACAATCTCAATTTAAGTTCAGGCAGAATGGAAGTCCAAAGATATGAAGGATTTAATGCTATGTCAAAATCTAAATCTGTTTTAGTTCCTAGAATTTTAAAATTTCCTCAAAGAACACCCGTACTGACTTCCATTTCAAGTGTTGGAAATTATAACATTTGGTGAAATGGGAAAGACTGTAAATTTGATTTTTTTTTCTATCTTGTATTGAATAACGCAGAATAAATTAGAAATTAAAGATTTAAATTTTTTCACTCTTTTAGAGTGAAATGGAACAGTGGGAGAGTTTCTTTGCAGACATTTTTCATTGTGTGAGATTTCAACAAGCTTATTTCACAAAGCATTTTGATTTATTGAGAAACATTTGGAGGTCTTGATGGAAGTCTTTTAGATTTGTTTGGCCTGATTAAATCTGCTTAATATCTTCTAACTTCCAGTTGCCTAATAAATTGAAAAACTAAGCTGATTTTTTAAGGAATCCAAAGTCTCAGCTTAGGTATATTTTCAATAAAGTCTCAGGGTATAGGCGTAACCAGATGTATTTAGAAGAATAAAAAAAAAATCACTTTAAATATTTTCCAAGGAATAAAAGTTCCATCTTGTTCCCAAATAAATTAATGGTTAATTGCACTTGCCTGAAAGAGTACACGTTGCAGCAGATTTAATTGATATCTGTAACTGTTTGATCTCCTTCTCACTTTACAGAACACAGTTTGTCATGTCAAATGTTATCTCTCTCTTTGCAGGGAAAATATTTGATCATGTAGGGTTCCAATTGATTTCTGATTGAAGTCAGGGAGGAATTACAAAGGCATCACACAGGTGAAGGTATTCCCGCTGCTGCTGGCAGCGACAGCAGCTCAGCACAAATAACAGCAGCAAAGCTTGTCCTGAGAGTGTCTGCAGCTCCTGGCAGCACCACCCCACCAGGGCAAAGGGAACCAAGTCCTGTGTGCCCTGGAGCCTCCTGCCCTGCTGCCTCCCCCTAATCCCTCGGCTGCCTAATGCTGCTTGCTGCCTGGTCATCTGCTGCTCCAGCATCATCTGCTGCCCTGGCAGGCACTGACCCCAAAAGTGTTAATCCTGTTTACATTTTCAAGGTCAGAGAGGAGCCCCCATCCACTTTGTTTGTTTTACAATGGAAAGAAGACTGAGTAACCAGTGGATTAAAAGGAAAATGCGGTCTCAGTCACTGTATTAGTGCCTTGTAACTGGTTGTCTAGATAATCTGAGCAGTTCCTATGTCAGCAACAGATCCTGCATTTTTTTAATCAATGTCTCCCTAGTGTGTTTCAGGGAAAAATGCACAGACAAGCCTAGAACTAAGATTTCTTTTTTTTCTTTTTTTCTTTTTTTTTTTAATTTTTTTCTTTTTTATCTTTTTTTTCTTCTTTTCTTTTTTAATTTTTTTCTTTTTTTCTTTTTTTCTTTTTTCTTTTTTCTTTTTTTTTTCTTTTTTTTTTTTTTTCTTTTTTATCTTTTTTTCTTCTTTTCTTTTTTACTTTTTTTCTTTTTTTCTTTTTTTCTTTTTTTCTTTTTTTTTAATCTGAATTTAGGTCAATTAGGAAAGTGAGAAATTTCTATTAGAAGACATAGGTATATGTGTAACTTCCTGTAAAAATAGTCGAATTTTCTTACATGAAAAACTGAAAACCAAAAATATTCAGGTGTTTGAGACAGTAAAAATGTTGTATTTTCTATTTTTCATTCTCAGCACAAAAGGTTGGAACAACATCACTCCCCCTTCATTTTTATGAAAAAAAGACTGAAAGCAAACTTTGGTGCCTTTTTTCTCTTTAAAGCAGTCTTAAATATTATGCAGTAACTACTAAACCACTTGAACAGGATGCTGAGTTTTATAAAAATACATAGCATGCAATTTTAGAAGTTGCTGCATGAGAACAGCAAAGCAAATTTTGCTCTTTTTCCTTTTTTTTTTTTTTTTTTTTTTTTTTTTTTTAAGCTTCTACCCTGCTTTACTTAAGTCATTTCTCTAACATGTACACCCTCAAGTTCTACATTAGGAAAGGTAGGTTTGCTGCCTTAATCTTTTGGACATCAGAAGAAAGGCACGCTGCACAGAAGACAGGAATTGATAAAATTAAACTGCCGTTAGATGTTGCGGAATCATCAGAAATAACTATCTTATCAACAAATGGAAGTCCTATCATTTTTCTACAGTAAAGCAGTTTCACATAAGATAAATGGCTCTCAGTCACTGTTGTCTATGATATGGCCAGAAGAGCCCAAGATATGCATCATTTTGACACATATATTCCAGTACTCTTTTAGACAGTAGGATTATATTCAGACTTCTGAAAAAAATGTGAGGCCTTTAGCCTTGGTAAGAGATGGGCGATGCATCTCTTATCTTCCTCACTATTTAGCCCTTTAAAATGAGTTTTTTGTTATTCAATGACTTAGATGTGCATGACACGTGCAAGGATAGATTTCTTTTTTCCTTCACCAGCGCTTTTTCCCTTCCTAATGAGGTTAAAGTCCTGATTAGGGAAGCACTTTAAGTTGGGTTTAAGGGAATTCAACTCAAGAATGCACAGAGGTCACTCTGACTCCTGTGCAGTTATGTCAGTTTAAACCAGATGAGTGGCAGGAGGCTTGGATTTTGTCTTGGACAGAAAGGTCACACGAGAGCAAGCCAAACTTCATGAGTGTGCTCTCTGAGAGTTGCCTTTGTGAGTTTTGTCCAGCAGAACTGGGCTAGGAGCACCATTCTAGGCTGAGTCACTCGCCTCCCCTCCTGGGAGTTGCAGCAGTGCTGTACTGAACAGAACCTGCAATAAGCAAAGACTCAAAATCACAGAGTCACAGGATACTTGGAACAGACCTCTGGGTTCCATCTGGTCCAACCCTCCTGGCCAGGCAGGGTCACCTGGAGCAGGTACACAGGAATGTGTCCAGGTGGGTTTGGAAAGTTCCCAGAGGAGGAGACTCTGCATCCTCCCTGGACAGTTGCTGCAGGGCTCTGCCACCCTCATTGCAAAGTTCTTCATGTTGAGGGGAAACTTCTTGTGTTTCAGATGATGGCCACTGCTCCTTGCCCTGCTGCTGGGCCCCACTGAACAAAGTGAGTTTTGGAGGGTGAAACCAGACCTGTGCATGTACATGGGCCATGTATCACCTGTACCAGTTAGACCACCTAAGTGTGAAAGTGAAATGAGAACTCACAAAGCATCAAACGCAGAAAGGATCATTTTGGAGCAGTGAAGAGCAGTAATTCTTGAAAAAGATGTTGAGATACCTGAAGTGCAATACTTTGGGCACTCAAAAAACTAAATATTTGTGGATATTTACAGATACACAACTTAAAATGTTGCATTCACTGAAATCTGTGGCATAGCTCTTGTGGGAGGGAAAAGTTATTGAACTGAAGTGAGAACTTGTGGTGAAAACAGAAATGAGAAGCTTCTTTTTTTTAATCTAAAATCTGAAAGCAAACAGATGTGCCTGAAAAATAAAAAGGTGAAAAATACTAATATCCATGCAAGGATAAGCTTCCTTGGGAAATCTGGCAATATGATGTTCAGGCCAATGAGTTGTACCACAGTACAAAAGGGGAGATTGTGTTTGAGCACTATTTGACCTTGACAAGATACTGTGTGATCCCATGTATTGAAAGGGACTGCCCAGTGTAAAATGAAACTCTTGGTGCCTGATGCTCACATAAGGAATGTGACTGAGAACTGGAAGTCATGCCCTTATCTATCTCCTGTCTTGCTGTCCAAGAGCAATAAATAAAGAATAAACCTTATTTGGTATTAGTAGTGGAATTTAAAGTATAATCTGCACTTAAATATGAAAAGTAAGGTAATGAAGTGGATTTAGGGAGATAAGTGTAAAATATTGACCTCCAAATTGCACATATTCACCTTTTGGTGAATTTTTTCCATAAAATGAACTGTATGCACATATCCAATGAAGTCTAATTTTTCTTTAGCTGAGAATAACTTTGGATTAGTGTAACCTAGTGGATTTCAGGGATGAACCTCTTGATTAAAATCATCTATGTGAGAAGAGAATCAAGACTATTTTTCACACACAAAAACGTGTGTCCTGGGAAGTGGTCAAGAAAAGAAGTTCCAAATTTCTTTTATTACTTTATTCATTAACCATCCAGCAACTGCTTCACTTTAAAAATAGCATCCTACAAAAGCACAGACATCCATCTCCTGTCTAGAAGCCATCTGGGAGAAGAATGGAAAGCTATTAAGAAATACTTTATGAAAAAGCTTTTTTAATTTTTTTTCTCACAGCCATGGATTCATGGAAACCAAGATTTTTACCTCAAATATATAGGTCTGACCAACTTATAGAAAATCTAAAAAGATGTCTGAGAAGGAGAGGGAGGTCATGAGGAGCTTAAAAATCCTTGCAATTCTATGATAGCCTTGCTACATGAAGTACCTGAAGATGATGATTTTGGGCCTGGACTCTCAGGAAAGGGAGAAAGAATAGAGTGCAGTAATAGAAGAAAAATCTGCTTAAAAACACTGTGTGGTAGCATTTGCTAAATAAAACTTACTTTTTTAAATTCATGGTATAAGATGGGTAAAATGTATTTCATTCAGGTCTAAATCAAGTGCAAGATTAAATAAATGTCACTGCCAAAAATCCTATATTTTGCATGGCTTTAAGTAGTATAATGTGGAAACTACTTCTGCAGGTCTTTTGGTTAGAAAACTCTATAAATGTTTATTCTGCAAAATGAATTATACACCACAAGTATGTGTCATGAAGAAATTACTTAGTGTAACATACAATAAATGTCAAGAAAAAGCCAAGGAATGACAAAGAAATTAAAAGCCTTGTAAAAACCTCTGGACATCTCACAAGATCAGATTTCAGGTGAAAGAAATATGAAATCTTGTTTTACTGCATTTATAGGAGGGTCGAGTAAAATGAGGCTATGTTCTAGCACATTTGGCTGTTCTGAGTAATAGCAGTGTCACAAAAATTCAGAAACCCTTGTATTTCAACTCTGGGCCATACCTGACTCTCCATCCATTATTCAAACACATGCTTCATGAAAGCATGAATGGAATGCAGAGACATGGAAATCTTCCAAGCTCTGTGGGAAAGATGGGCCTAGAACAGTAAATACAGTCTATGGCCTTAGCTTACTTTTTCAGAAAGCTTATTTTAAAAAAGTGAACTTTTTACCTGGAAAGTGCTGAAATTCTATCTAGAATTCTCTTGGCCAGTAAACAGATTACATTGTAGCTGTGGGTAATTATGCAGCTCACTTCTAAGCAATGCAGAAAATCAATTTTAATTAAAAAATCATTTATGCTGGACTGAGCCATGCCCATTTAGGAGAAAAAAAAAATTGACCCAGGAAAGTTCAGTCCAGATGCAGAATTCACTTTCACAGTAGCACCCAGCTCTTTCAACCCAATTTTCCAATCTGATTGACAGAAGGACAAAGAGGTCAAATGATTTGTACAACGTCAGACTCATGTGGAGCTTATCCCCAAGATCATCTTGACGCCCTGTCTTTTGTTATAACAACTTAACAGATAGCTTCCATCCATTTTGGTCTTTAGCATCCTCCTTTCTGGAACAGGTTGTTCAGTTCTGTCCCCACCACTCACATGACAAATGCTCTGATCCCTTTGCAACCAGACAAAGCAAGATTCAAGAATCAAACTAGGGCAGTAGTTACTCCTGGCTTACCTTAAAATATACACAGAATTTAACTAGACTTAAATGAATGCTTATAGCTGCATGACACAAAAAGATGTTGTGGTTCTGGTCCCTGTGAGCATTCATAAATTCTGGGGAAATTATTTGATTGAATTTGAATACTGGGAAGATTTGCTATGCCTATCTAAAGTGCATGTGAAACAAATGTTCATTTCATCTCTTGAAAGACTACAGTGTTGTCACTGATTCTGAAGCATGGACCACTTTATAAGATTTAATGTTATTATTCCCAGAGCTGTTACAAGAATTTGAACTATTACACTACCATGCAGATAACATCAGGGACACTTTTTTGCCTGGAGAAGTGACAATCCTATGCTGCCAATTTGGATAATAAAGGTGAATATATTAATTTTCAGTATATGGGACATGTGAGGACCTTGTTGTTAGGTTTGGTTCTTGCACAGGTGCATGTAGAACGTTAAGTGTTATGACACCTTCAGTTTCAAAAGCTACTTGCTCTGCTTCTTGTTACCCAGCAAATATGAACAGCAAACCCTACTCTCGCCACTACAGAATAGTTTGGCACTTGTGTGGTCTGTTAGAAACCATTATGTTTCAGTTTGGCTTTCACAATGATGCAAAACTGCAAAATTACAACCTAGCATTTTTCTTTACTATTTTTCTGGTGTTAGATGTGTAAAAACATTCACAGTAAAAGGTGCAAAAAGTGCAGCAAGGCTGGTTGCCAAAAAAAACACACTCTACTCAGTATATACATTTTCAGGTGATTTCCTGGCAGATCCCTCTGATAAAACTTCTGCAAAATGTAACCCTTTTTTTCCTGGATTCACTCTTTCAATCATTGCTTCTACATAGACAGCCTTACAAGAGTTTTTTTCAAACCTGTCATCTCACAAAGCTATAGACCAGAAAGATCTTCTGAACCTTTCTAATGCCACTCCAGCATGTCTGCAAGAGCCTTTCTCTGGACACTGAATAAGAACAGGAACAACTGAATGTACAAATGGGGTTCCAAAAAAAGCCCATTCAGCAAAAAAAATTGAAAACTGCCTACCTGCTGAGGAGATAATAGGTGGATGCCTGACAAAAATTGATAATAAACTATCCCAGGAAGGCATTGTTTATCCTTCTCTCTCTTTCCTATGCTTCTCAATTGGAAGTGAACACTTGATTACATGACTGCTCAGCATAGGGGGAGTATGCACAAATGTTAGTGAAGACAAAAACCCCTCCTGTTTTGGTTGAGTGTCTAATTAAGTAGATGCTTAGCTGTAGTTTCTAGAAAATTGACATAAATTATTTACAATTTTAAGTCAGACTGGAAATATCATAAAATTATCATGAGAAAAGTTTTCCTGTTCCGTATCCCAGCTTTTCCACTCCCCACAAAAGGAACTAGTGAAGAGAACAAAATAGTGATCAAGACACATGATCTTGAACACACCCCATATGTTCAGCTCTTGGAAACTCACCAGAAACACAAGTTTGATTAATTCTGAGAGAAGAATGAAAATCAGCTATTAGTGGTTTTTGGTTTTTTCATTTGTTTTTTTTTACAATACTTTTCTATCAGACAAAAAAGCTAATTTGGATAAGGAATTAAGTGTGGGATGAAGCGAGGGAAGAAAAAATTTGTAACTATCTTCAGAATGTTGTTGAAAAAAATTAAAGAAAATTCTTTACTGGAGCTGTTTGAACTAACTCTTTTGCTTTAAATACTAGTGCATATACTCTTACAAATCTTAAACACTTACTGTCACAGTCGTGTAGATTTTCAATGACTGATAACAATCTTGCCCTGTCTTCTGGGTTCGAAATATTTAATTCAATAAGGTGGCTTTCCTGTAGATCCTTTAAGTCCTCTAGAGTTTCATAGCCATTCAGCAGGAGGCTTGAGGCATATTCCTACAAAAGGAAACAAGGAAATCCTCTAATGGAAACAAGAACTATGTTTAGTGGAGGAATAGGCACAATTTCACTTTTTCTTTTTGGCCAGGTTGAAATGGGCTCCAGTCCCATTGATTTACCTTTGGCAGAGGTGGAGAGCAAGAGGGAGCAGAGGCAGAGATGCCTGGGACCCTCCTGGCCATGCCAGCATCTGTGCCTGAGCTCTACAGCACAGTCCAGCAGCAGGCAGGACCAGGACAGAGCTCTTTGAGAAATTATTTAATCTGCTGAGTTTCTGGACTGTTGTGGGTCACTCCATGAGTGTCTCCCATGCTGAGGCCTGGAGAGCCTCTGAGGAAAGGAGTGCTCTGCCTTTTCACAGGGGGAACCCCTCGATAGAAGCAAGGGGAGAAGCAGAGGGAGCCCTGGGCCCTGCTGTGTCACACAAGGTCCCCCTTGAGCTGTGTGTTGACTCAGTACAGAGCTCTGTGCATGCTCCAGGGAAAGGAGTGTTTGCATCAGCAGCAAAGCAATTACCCTTATTAAAAATGCTACTTGTAAATCATGACCTCATTACACTTTGACACTCAGTCAAGATCTAGGGTTGCAGAGAGGGAGAGAGGCACAACATGAGCATAGTGCAAAAACACTGTTGTTCCCTAAAGAACATGAGAAATTAGAAACACAAATTCTCAGTTTTGGCACTGGAGTCAGGCTGCAGCCCTGTCCCTGAAGTATCCACAGCCACACATCTCCTGTGCTTGAGCACACAGCTGCAGTCAGGCTGACCTGACCCGTCACCAGTGTCCCTCTCTGAGTGCAGTCTCCTAGCCCAGCCACATGATGAGATAAAATGCAGTTCTGTAAGGCTCTCATGTTGCCTTTCCAGGTCTTAAAAACTGAGAGCCAGGCACAGTTAAGGGACAAGGGGTTTTTACCTCAATAATTTAATAAGGATCCTTATGGTGCTCCAGTTTGCCAACGTGGGATGTGCCACAATACACACACCCAATAGATCCCATATACAATTTATAGACCTTATAAATTAGCATATCTAACAAGGATGCCCCAATGGGAGGCCTGTATGAATGGTGTGATATTCCCATCCATTAAATTACCCCTGGATGGGCCAAATCTCTAGTTTACAAGACATGTTCTAGAGAGGACCTTGGTTTCCTGAGATAGCATAGAGTTTTCTGGCCTCCTGCTAGGAGGTCTATAGGATGTTTGGTCTCCTGGCTTAACAAAATACTAGGGCTATGCTAAGTTATCAGACTTAAGGAATTACAAAGAAATTCTTTCTTTTTCTTCTTTCTTAAGGATATACAATCTTGCATGCTAAGAACACTGAGGATACATTGAAGTTATATAAAAGGCATATAAAAGAAAATGCAAAAAATCATCTTGGCATTGCTCACATCAGATAAAAGACAGGCACGAGGTTGCTTTGCTTTGCTTTGCTTTGCTTTGCTTTGCTTTACTTTGCTGACATCAAAACTGCTGAAAGCTGCCTTTCTCCTCCTGCCTGTAAATGACATTCAAACCCGAGTGCACAGAATGGGAACGTTTCAAATAGAGCTGGGAAATGCCTTGGCTGACCTGCAGGTGGACACATTCCAGGAGCTCTTGCAATGTTTTAGGCTTGGTCCTTTTGCTTCCTCTGTGTGGGTTTTTCTTTCTGGGTGCAGCTTCTTCTTCCAAGATAATATCCACGTAAATGAACTTGAAATTTCCTACTTTGTTGTTCAGCATGCCTGTCCATATGCCCATGGGAGTTTTGCAGATGATATCTATGATGTCTCCTTTCTAGAACAATAAAAAAAAGCACACCACTGCTTATAACAAACCTCTGGTTTGTTATATGTAGCTTTTCCTCTATGGGCCAAAACCAGCAGGAGTCAGTGCGAAGTAACTTTTTTTAATTACCTAGATTTAGTGCTTTTGCTTTTATAAAATCCCAGGAAAATAATTACAGAAAGTGGAGCCAGTCCTTATCTCCAAACCTTTGCAAAGGAGAGGTGAGCATAAGCAGACCCCTCACTGGTTTTGTGCTCTACTTGGTCCCTGAAAAGGGATAGGGTTGCTTCAGCAATTAACTTTTTGTCATGGGCAGTGGGTGTAGTTTTGGCAAAAAGCAAATAATTACTGTAAGGTTATTTTCAAAATATGTGCCATAGCATTTACAGAATAATCTTATTATCTAGCCTCTCAAGGGTCTTCTAAAACAGATAGCTGACCTATGTGAAAGGTGGACTCCTAGCCATTTTACAGTAAAAAACACTGGCTACTTTTCTCAAAGACAATAAAGAACATTTAACTCCCTTAACAAATATGAGTGCTTAAAAGGGTGACAACACAGCTATATCAAGAGGGCTTTTTGGTAAAGGTGTTCACAGCCATACTGTGGGAACCAAGGTCTCAGCTCAGGCAAATTGTCATTCTGAGTAATTCTCATAGTAAAAAGTCTCTTACAAAGTCAAACACCCTACACAAGCTGCTCCCAAGGACCTCAGAAATGAGCCCTCTCTTCTTGGCACATATCACAGAAAAATGTTGAAAGCCTTTGAAGAGTTATCCAACAAATTTCTTCTTGGTTTGGGATTGTGTTACAAAGTTAGAAATCAAAATCAGTTTGTTAAGATGTGTCCACAGCTCCAAGACTCACATATTTTTTGGTCTGGTCAAGGAACAGCAAGTGAATGGTCACCCTAGTTTTGGTACAAACCCAAGTACAAAACTGATTGTGAGCTGGTTTAGAACATGGGGCTTAGAGCTGTGAGCACATTTGAAATGGAAACTAAACAAACATTTATTTAAAGCTCTATAAGCACATGCTATTTTACAAACTCGTGCATTCAGATGTGGATGCAGGTCAGGATTAAGCAGTGGCTCCAAGCCAAGCTGCAGATGCACTTTGCAGATTCAGGGTACTGAAATTTTGTATGATAAGTATAGGGAATTTAAACCCTAAATATTAGTTTAGAATTCCAAAATATACCACCCTAGTGACTAAAGAATAAACCTGTATGACCCAGCAGATATTTTCCATTTCATAACCAGTTAAATAGTTAAAACAGTTAAACTGTGTTAAAAGAAATGCCCTAGATGTGGGTGGAAGTGGAGGGCAAGTGCTGAAGTCTGCAAGCACCAGAAGAGCAACAGCTCTCATGTAGTCCAGAGTGGGGGAGAGGGAGTCTGTGTGAGATACAGGATTTGGCAAAAACAAGAAGCTGTGAAGAAGAAAAGAGTCTGAAGGGCTGGGGTTTTTAATAATGTTCAACTGGGCCCCTGTTTGTTGCTTCTCCTCCTCACTGACATGGCCCTTGCCATATCTGAGCTGAAAAATGTTCATAGTTCAAACATAGGCTTAGAGAAAGTTTAATGGAAAGCCAAACTGTTTTCCTTAAAGTAAAGTTTAATGGAAAGGCAAAATGTTTTCCTTAAAGGTAGTGAGTGCCATTTAGTTTTGAATATATCCTAGCTGTGATTGTGAAAGCTTGAGGGGACAACTTCACATCCTGAGAGACTTCACTCTTTCTTATTCCAGACCATGCATATGGGTAGCAACATGTATTTTACTCTGGGATATTTAGGGAGATACCATGGAGAGGTTACTACCTGGAATCTATGCCTTAAAAAGCCATAAGCAGCACTTGGTTTGCAGCTAAACCAAGCACTGCGAAACCAGATCAGCCTTGCTTTTTGACTGTTCCACACGCTTAAGCAGTTAAAAATTGATTACTAAATGTATGACTGGCATGTAAAAACTGGTGCCCCAGCATTGCTGGAGGGAAGGAAGGAGGCTGGTGGCTGTGTTACCTTGATTTTGAGCGAGTCGGTGTCGTAGGGGCTGGGAGTGAAGTCGGTGTGCACCTTGGCGCGGCCGCAGAAGGGGCCGGTGTAGGGCACCTCGTCCTCCAGCCGCAGGCTGTCCCTGTTGCTGGTGCCATCCGAGCAGCTGGTCACCCCACCTGGCAGAGACACAGCCTGAGACTCCCCTGCACCCAGTGCCCACACATCCCACCCAAAGGAAACCTTCAACAGCACACAGAGCGTATTCTGTGTGGGTTTGACACATCCCGGCTGTGTTGGGGTGATGTGGCCAGAAATGTGGATTCTGTCACCATCTGTTAAAACCGGGTGGGGCAGTGACCCTTATCTCCGTGGCACATACCATCTGCTAATGGGCCATCTTTAAGACAAGATGGGGCAACCATCTTTATCTTTTCCACAACCCATCCTCCCTCCAGGAAGATATCATCTGCTGCTGGCCCGTTAAATCCCATTTTATGACTGATAAAATTACATCATCCCACTGGGAGATGCTCCACCCAGGCGGAGGAACCAAGCCTTTCCTACCCAGATAAAAACTGAGATTTTAGACTAAAAGTTATCCTTCTTTCCACTGGATTCCAGAGGAGAAGCCAGACCTTTCTACATCATCCCTGGACTTCTGGAGGAAGGCTGCACCCTTCTACAGGAGCACTGCTTCAGCTGAACCACATCTGCCACTGCAGGAGGATGCAGCCACCATTTAATGGGACTGCTGCCAACACCCTGACTGACTGACAGGGTGTCAGGCTGTATTCTGACTCTGTCAGCGTTTTGGGATTGTTCTTTGCAATACTGCATTTCTATTTTAATTTTCCTAGTAAAGAACTGTTATTCCTAATTCCCATATCTTTGCCTGAGAGCCCCTTGATTTCAAAATTATAATAATTTGGAGGGAGGGGGTTTACACTCTCCATTTCAAAGAAAAGCTTCTGCCTTTATTGGCAGACACCTGTCCTTCAAACTAGGACACCAGGATAACTACATTCAATAACAATCATGCTACAAGAGACAGAAGAAAATGGGTAGGAGATCTTTCATTAATATCTTCCCTAAAGTAATCTTTTTCTGGTGATGATACTAATAGACCACACATTTTATTTACAGACTTTTTGAAATATTGCCTCTGCAGATTAATAAAATGTACCCTAAAAGTGCGATTTAGGGAAATAATTCTGCTGAACTTCTGCTGTTTATTCAGAGAAATGAAAACAAGTACTGTGGAAGTTATTTTATTTCATTCCACAGCTAGCTGAAACATCAAAGGAACCTGCATTGCAGAGGGAAATTTTAATCTTATCAACATTTCTGCCTGTCATTTTATCCAAGTTGAGCAATAAAATATCAGCAGAGTAATTCAAGCAAATTTGAGCAAGCTCTGCAATATCCCATCCAAATATGTTCTTAGATAAGAGCAGCAGTGTGTTGGAAGTAAACTCCCATATACGATTTTCACAAATCACGTCACAGAAAATGATCATAAAAATGGTTTTGTTTGAGGTGATTGCTTAAGTGCACAGCTCCATCTCAGGGCCAGATTAACTCTAAGTGCAAATGGTCTGGACTGCAGCTCCAGGCTGTGCTCAGGGTGGCACAGCAGTGTCACCAGGGATAGCAGTGGCCTGCCACCCAGCAAATATCCACAGCAGAGCAAGGCACAGAGAGGTGAGGCACATTTCTCATCAGAGACTCCTCTGCCCTCCAGCTGAGACTCCCCTGATGGGGGAGGGTTCTCAGTGGGTTTCTGGGGGGCTGTGTCTTCCTGCTCCCAAAGCTGCCAGGTCAGACCCACATCCCCCAGCATGTCAGAAAGGCTTTGCCTGCCTCACATCTCCAGGGCAAAGGATGAGCTCACAGCCAGGCCAGCAGGACAGGATGCTTGTGTGCTGCACCCAGTGATTGCAAATCCAGCACTATGGCTGTGATAACCCCACAAAAATTTATGGTATATATACCAGCAATATGCCCTATAATTCATGTTATTTTATTTTTTTTCTTCCGTTAGTATTTCCACTCTTAAAAACACTCAATTTATTTCTGGATAGATGCATATCTACTCTAGCTGCTACCCATTTAACCAAATTACACTTTGTCTGCCAGAATGAAGAGCTCTCTACCATCACATTTTTGACCACCAACTCTGATTCCACAGACATAAGCAATAACTATATTGATCCAGTGACTGAATAAGAAGTATATATGTCTTGTACTTACTAGATGAGCTCTGGCCACTGTTCAGACTATAGAGACTTTCCAAAGAGTCACTGGTTTTTAGGGAGACCTTCTCAGTGTGTGTTCCACCACCAGGATCATTGTCATCTTTTCCCTCTTCATTCTTTAACACAAAAAATCAAATGTTAACCCCTCAGAAATGTATTTTAGATAAATTTATTTTTTGTTTTAAAGCACTGTTGGAGATTAGCTCATCATTGCACTTTATTAAGAGTTCCTTTGTGAGAGAAGGCATTTTAGAAGTTGATGCCTGGTACTAACCATGCTCAACAATCACCTCCAGTATTTTATGATCCTGGAAAAATTCCCTGTCTTTTTTCTGCCCCTCTCACTCCATCCTACCCCTGCTCACAGCTAAGCTGGGAGACTGCAACACACCATGGCAGAGCTGAAAGCTTGTAATGGGAAATTTGTAGGCAGCCTGGTAAGACTTTGCCTGTTTGTCTCAGAGGAGGGAATGTAAAGCTCAGTTCTGAGAGCAGGTGGTGAAGAGCAGGCTGACACAGCTGTGCTTTACACTGAACTTTTTTAAAGCTCTGCTTTACACTGAACTTCTGAAGATTCTGGTTGCTTGGTGGCAGGTTGGGGACAGCTTGCACACTGGTGTGTTCTAGCACCGTGCTCACCACTCTGCCCAGCATTCACCCTGTCCTCAAATCCAGTGTATTCCAGAATTAACAGGCACATGTTGCTCTCACAAAGTCTAACAGTGTGTGGAATTGGCCCCTTGAGTTTGTACCAAGAAATCACACCTGTTCAAAACAGTAAGATCCATATTCACAGTTAAGTTAGAGACAGTGTAACAGATAAATGAAATAGGGGTGATCTTTCAAACTGAGGGATTTTCCAGCAGAATTCATCATGTTGCCAGTGCATGTGATATCCTTATGAAATGGAAACTTCCTTCAGCACAATTTATTTGGGGAAAAATTACTTATTAACCAGTTAGATGTGAATGCAAAGTTAGATGAAGCAAAGATTAGAGTGCATGTGTGAAGCAGAGACCCGTAGAGGTTCATATCAGGCAGAGCACTGAAATGAAGATCTGTACTGGTTTTCAACAAGGATTGTGCTTGCTACACCAGCCAGCAGCATAACAGATGAACCAGGAGGCTGGTATTGATTGTCATCATCTCCTGCAGGAATGAAGATCATGCTACATGTGTGCCCAACCAGATAATCCATTGAATTTCTGTCATGGGAATTGTTGCTTTAAATGTGCAGAAAGGAAATAAAAAAATATAATATAAAGATTGTGGATTGCATTTTAGGAAAAAAAATTAAAAGAAAATTAAATACGGATCCTTGTCTTGGTTAAAGGTACCCTGTAAAAATTATTTTCTACTTGTGAGGTTCCTCATTTATTTTCCTTTACTTGATACTGACACATGAGCTAGGATGCAGACTAGCTAGATTTTTTAGGATTGTTAAGTGTGACAAGTTTCTTTCCTATGTTTTTAAATTTTGGAACTTACTGATAAAAAAGTACTGAGAAAACAGGGTTTGCAGTATGTACAAGATTATGTTTTTATGTTTAATAAAGATAGTTTCACTGAGATTAGATAAGGTAAAAGGAGATAAGGCAGATGAGTTGGAATTCTCTAGGATGCTGGCTGACCTTTACAAAGTGAACTTCAGAAATAATTCTTGTATAGGGAGATAAATTCTTCTAATGAAGCTCTTTGTACAAACTGAGCATCAGGCTGATGATGGGGTTCAACCAATACTCCCCTGTCTCCACATGAGGAGGGTTTTTTTGTGCTCATACACACATGCTCATACAAATGTTCCTTGATGAAAAAGCAAAATTAAATTATTTAAAACTCTTATGACTCTCTTGGGCCCTTACTATTGATTTGTGTGTATATTAAAATCCACATGAAAGAACAGGTACATACCAAAAGCTGGCTAGATGCAGCTAGTGTTGTTACCCTGGTTTTGTGGTTAGTCACAACTGAGGACAGTTGAAACATGAACAGAAAAAATGCACATAATATTTTTGCTAGACATGTATTTCCAACAAACACAAGGCTCTTAGGCTGTACTTACCATCTCCTCAGAGAGTGCCTTGATGTATTTTTTACCCATCTTTTTCTTCATGGTAAGTGAAATGGCTCTCATCTTCTTGCCCAGACTTCCTCCATTGTTTGCTGCTTTGATTTGTACTGCTTCCCCAATGTCACTTATAGTCTCCAGCTCAGATATCTGTTTTGAAATCAAACAGCAGGCAATAACTCACCATAAAAATAAAATGCAGCATACTGAAGTAGGAATTACTGGGAAATATTAAGGACACTAACAAAGTTAGCATGACAAAATTCAGTCATGGCCATTTTCCTTGGAAACTGTGTACTTAAACTGGTTTGCATCACAATGCTCTGTGTATGAATGACAGAAAGAAAATTTGTTTTATGGTAGGTAATGCTGTTTCCCATTATTTATTGTCCCTCATATCAATAAGAATTGAGGGAAATTTTGCAGAGGTCTTGAAAACAAGAGTGAGACATCTGTGGGTTACTTGTAAAGTGCTGGTTACCTTGGGCATGCACCAGGGTGAAGTGCACTTTTTTGGTTTTTTTTAATGATTTCTGTTTTCACATCAAAGTGCCAAAGTTTAGGTGTGATTCTCTTGTATATTTTGTCAAGGCCTGAATCACTCAGGTGCAGGTATACAAGCAAAGTTCTCACCACTGTAAAATTTACTCAACAGCTTTCCAATGTTTTTGCATAACTGTAATGGGAAAGGGACCTGCAGAAATTTAAAGTTTGTGTTGTACTGACCTCAGCTGAGTCATCTGCCTTGGATATGGAGTGATGCCTGAAACGGTCGAAGCTTCCAAAGCTGCTCGTGCGCTGAAAAGAGGAGAAGAAAAACCTTCACTCACTGCTGGTGTCTGGCTTTGTTCTGTTATTAAGACTTAAATAAATTAAATTAAATTAAGACTTAAATAAAACTTTCAGGCCACCTGTTGGTGTCCCATATCAGTGGACCATGAACATCCAGCTAGAAACAAAATACGAGGTGACTGTAGGGGAAAAAATTGTGACTGTACAGGCAGAAGTAGAAAAATACAAGTAAGAGAAACAATACTCCTTTAAATAAGGTAATGAATATGATTATGAGTTCTTCTACATCTGTTTCACATTATTTCTGTATATAGATAACCATGTATTGTTCGTAGGTAAAAAAGGCTTGCTTATGAGTTTAAAAAAAAGGTGTTTTCATAAATATGATACAAGCAACAGACTTGTTTTGATGGTGCAAATTGTGGCAATTTATACAATGTATTTTTGCAGCTGGGGAGACAATTTATGGCTCTTTAGCATCAGGAATAAGCAAGGACTGCTGAGGATTATGAACACATCTTGTCCAAAATGCACACATTGCAGAAGGAGTAAGTAACAGAATAATCAGGCAGGCCTTGCGACTTTCTTCCCAATTTTCTAATTAGAAATTCTGGCTTTTAAACATAAATGGGTACAATTTTCTGCCATGCCACAGCTTTACTTGGCTTAACAAAGCTGCATCACCTGAGCTGTGCATTAAGAGACAGTGAATGCATTGCTCTGACTTCCCTCTAGTTTTTACTTTTTCTGCATCTGGATAAATGACATGGAAAGGATGGAAGTGGCACAGCAGATTTTGAGAAGAGGGGTCATACAGAAATGCCTGTCAGACATGACCAGGCAGAGCTGCCTGACCCTGCATTGCCCATGGTGGCAAAATGCACAAAATTGGCATTGATGACAAGTTGGGAGTTTGGTTCCAGACAAAGCCAGAATTTGGACATCTCTCCACTCTACAGTGTCTTTAAGAGCTTGTTTTTATGTCTTCACCAATACTCACAGCTAAATCTAGAATGACTCGGGTTTTTATGAGTACTTCCCTTTTCCATGCTAAATGAAAGTCTTTAATGCAGTATGAGAGCTCTTGAGCAGGGTTTACTATTATATATGAGGCAATACAATCTCAGTCTGCTTTTGAGTATTCAAAATCCCCTCTGAAGAAAAAAAAACCTCTGAACTAAAATAGCAAACCACAAAATAAATACATTCTGTCTTATTTAATAAGTGACTTCAGACTATCTGGGCTTCAGATTTTCCTGTACTTTTTCATCCTTTTGCCTTGCCCATGTGATCTCAGCCAAACTAGTTCCTTGTTCCATTGCTTTCTTCCCCCACCCCGAGCCACATGAATCATATTTCCATCTCCCCCAGATTTCTAAAGCCCCCACTGTGCACTCTTCACCTGCCATCTCCCTGCTTTTGCTGTCAATCCAGGAACTCCACAAACCACAAAAGGCTTGTGAGCTCCCAGCTCTCCTATTACAGAGTTCCAGTCTTCTCCACCAGGCAAGAATTGTCATGAGGCAGCCTCAGAAACAGCAGAGGTGGAACATCCTCAGAAACAGCAGATGTGGAACATCCTCAGAAACAGCAGATGTGGAACATCCTTTGGGCAACAAAAGAGGAGGAGCAAAGTGTTTGGAGCCTTCACACTGCCTAACACTGGCATGGACCTGCTTCCAGAGAAGCTAAGGAGAAATCCCTCATTGATGTATTTCCCTGTTTCCCCAAACTTATTATTAACCAGTTCTGTCACCTCCCCCAAAAAATAATGTGGACATAGCAATGGGAGCCTGAGCAGAGTCAGATGGAGGAGGAAAGACTACTCATATTTTGGCTCCATATTCTAAGCAGTTTAAAAGAATAACAACATCCTCTTCCCTCCCCTCCAATATTTCTGGGCACATCTAACCTGAAAAATACTTCCAGCCAAAGGTTATTTGAAGAAACTGACCCAGATTTGTGAATATTTTTGGACAACTCTAATGACATTTGCTATTAACTGAGGGGGGAAAAAAAAAAGACAAAAATCACACAGCTCTCCTCTTAATTGATTGTAAAATCTCTGTTGTCTAAACATTGTGGTGTGTTTGTTTCGTTTTACATTGTGAAATTGAAAAAGACAATTTGAATTCTACATTTAATTTTTATCTGAAATTCCCATAAAGAGCTTTTCTGTTAAGTAGATGAAGAACATCCTGTGACAAGGGGTTAGCTCAATAGTATGATATAAAAACATAGCCCTGAGGATTATGGTTCTATTAGACAGGATTAACACCTTTCACTAGCTTGTCAACCCAGCCAAATGTACCCTGCAGCACAGAGCAGGAGGGAGAAGGGAGCCTGGGATTCACAGCAATACCGGGAAGAGAAAGTATAAAATTGTCTCAGCAATCTCAAAACATACACTGACCTTTCTGTTGCATTCCAACACTTCAATATGTCTAGTAGGAATAAGTGCATATTAAAGTGCAGATGTGCTTGAAATAGTTTTAAATGAACAAGAGGAAAAACATTGTTTAGTGTTGGTCTTACCTATAAACAGCTTGAGCACAGGGAAATCAGTTATTCTTTTTTGACCCTTGAAACAACCTCATATCCTACATGTGCAGGAGCCCTGGGCTATTTGGTAGTGTACTTCAGTGTTGCTTCATCCTTATTAAATATTAATAAGGGTTACAGGATGATTTCCACTGTTCTAGATAATGGTCTTGCTGCACTGGAGAGCACTGAATAGGGCTGCTTCAGCAGTTCTCTATACTAACTTTTTCCATTAAGTAATCAATAGGCACCACCTTTTAAAAATGTATCCAACCCCATTATACTGATAACGAAAAGCAGATTTAGGAGCTCCTGGCTGCAAAGGAAATGGGACTATTACTTTCAGTAGTGTCAGTCACTGCATTAGTGTCAGGGAACACCTACTTTGGGAAGATATGGACAGGCCTTATTTCCAGGTGAAGGGAAGCTTTTAAAGTAAATGCAAAGCTACTAAGGGAAAATACGCTATTGACTTTTGATACCAGGATTCAGCATCCTATAAAGTTAAGTGGTTTTTCTGGCTCAATTCATGCAAGAGCTACCCAGGGATATGTTAAGCAAATATGAATTTGCTCAGTAAAATCTAATAGAGGCATGGGCAGAGGGAGAAACAACTGTGTTTTCCCGCACAAGGACTGATCAAATGATTTCTATAAATCAACACATTAACTTTCATCCCTTCCCATTCAGTACTCCAAACTAACATAATAGAAAATATCAAATATACTTTCAAGTATTTGAAAACCTTCTTTCATCTTCTCCTATATAATTTATTCCCTGAAATCCAGGCACTTTAAGTAATCCTTTTAAAGGGATAAGTGCTTGTAATTGTTTATTTTAATTTGGACAGTCTGGAGTTGATTGTCTGGTTTGTCTGTAAATAGCCTATCATTTTTCCCTAGAAAATAATATGGTATGGTATGCAAATAGTAAGACAACAACAGGTTCTACAATCCATGTCTTTCTGTTATGAAACATCCTTCCCTTGTAGGACATATCACAGGAGAAGTAAGTTCTTGTCTGCAACAAACTAGTCAGAGCTTCCCTGTGTCTAAAAACAACCTTTGAGCCAAAACTGACAGCAGTTATCCTGATAAATAATCATTGTGGGAGATATTAATCCCATATTTTTCTTTGGACAATTCACACTGCTCAGCAATCTGGTTGCCTGCTGTCAGAAATCCTGGCCCATTATATTTTGCTTCAAGTCCTATTCAAAATATCTTTTAAGTCCCACATGTGTTAAAGGCTTTGTACTGACCCTCTCACACAAGTAAATCTCTTAAAATTCCTCATTGCATTTTAATTTTTAGTTTCTATTCATCTTTTGACTACCCAAACCATGTAAGTTGTATAGGGGCAAATGTGGACACTGGAAGTAATAAAAGAAGAGCTCAGAATGTTGCTCAATTTCCTTGCCTGCCACAGACACTTGTCTGCTTCCCTCTTTTTTGAAAGCAGACACAGCAGCCCTCAAGAGAACAGCCTGTTCTTGCTGCTCTGATTGATGGAGATAAGTGGAGATCAGGATTTGATTCATTTGTTCTATTCTCTGATGGCTCTAGTCCCTTCAGAAGGAGGGGACCACTCTGAGAATGAAAGAGTTACCAAGTCAGGATAAATATTTCCACTCTGCTAGCTTGTCTTCTTGCATAGATAATCAAAAGAATTGTCTCCTACTTTCCCAGATGGCAAGATAGCAATTTATAGCTTTTTGGATGTTCTGTGGGAAAAAAAAAAAAAAAAACACAAACCAAACACCACCAAAAAATTCCTCTTCTGTGTAAAGAATGAGCATTTGCATAAAAAATTAAACAACTCTCTAAAGGGTAAGGGAAGCAATAAAAAACATCATGACCTCTCTACCACATGGAATTTTTCCTATTTACACATTAGTTACACATACAGAACTTCTGACCACTAACCAACACATTAATATAACTTTATAGCCCACATGAAACACGGCCTAAACCTTGCACTTCACCAGTCAAAAGCAATAAAAAAGATACAGCTTGTTCCTGCTAACTCAAATAGAGCAATCTACTGAAATGGCATTTTTAACTGGCTTAAAAATGACTCTATAAAAGACTGGTTGTTATCGTGGCCTGGTGTTCAGAAGCTGCCTGGAGGTGGGGGAGAGAGGGAAGCAAAGTGAACTTTGAACAGAACTGCCACCATGAAGCCTCAGATCAAACACCCTGATTTTCACAGTGGAAAAGGACTGGAACAGCAAAGGTGAATTAAAAAACAAAGAGTTAATCATACCTAACACTCCCCCAGGTGAGCACACCGTGCTCTCCAGAGTAAACACTGAGCAGCTGTTTTATCAGAGCCTCTCAGTGGTACCAGCCTCCATCCCTGCTGGCACAGGGCACATAGCTCCCAAAACCCAGCCAGTCTCCACTACAAACCCAGATCCCTCCCAGGGACACCTTGCCCTGGGCAGGCACTGGGGCTGCTGAGAACAAGGGCACAGCTGCTGTTCCTGCAGTTAAACCAGGGTGGGATTGCTGCAAGGGCTCCTCTGGAGAGGGGCAGCCATGTAGGACATCTGAGCAAAGAGGCAGCTTAGTCTGGCAAAAAAAAATGTGCTGTGGTGATTAAACTTTGTGAGGGACTAAATAAGGCAACAATTTAGGAAACGCCAGTCTGAACACTCAGAAAGTGAGCACTGCAAAATGTGCAAGGGGGGGAAGGGATCTGAGTCCACTCTCTTTAAATGCACATTGACCCTGAATGTTGAGCACCGTTGTTCCTGCCCAGTTCCTGCAGAGCACTCTCAGTTCCCGGTGAGAAAAGTCACTCCAAGTGCTCTCCTGGCAGTCTGTCCAATTCTGGGAGTGTGCACACAGGTATTTGCAATAATTATGTAATTAAGACTTTATTATTTATATGGCATTTAATTAAAAGTGACTTTCAGTGGCACACAAAACCATGAAAAGAAAATGACTTTAAAAGAAGGTTAAGGATGTGTGACAAACTCAGAGGAGCTATGAAAATGACAGTTAAGGATTTGGCATGATGTGCACTTCCACCTCCCTGCTATCCTTTTTTTACCCTTCATTTACACATGGGCAGAAGCACCAAGGGATGAGCCTTGAAATCCACCCTCCACAAAACCATCACTGCAGCAGAGGGGAGCTCTGCCGGGGTAAAGGCTGGTTAAACACTTCGTAAGCATTGCAGGCTTTGATCTTTAATCCCTTAAATACCAACATCTTTCCTCTCCTGAAACTTCCTCCTCTTCAAACCAGCTGAGTTCACAGACGAATTCTCACATTTCAAACCCAAATCACCTAGCAGCTTCAATTAAAGTCCTTTCCCTGCTTACTTATACAGCATAATTTTAATAATGCTGTGTGTTATCTAGGTCCTGACCTTGCAGGGTTTTGCTGGATTTCCTGTGTGAGAGAAATTACTCATAAACATGTTTGCTTTAAGTGAAGACAAAAATACCTATGCCCAATGAGGAGCTGAGAGGAATCCAGCCCCAAAGGTTCAGTTTTACAGGGACCCCCATCCTGGCCAGCACACCCACAAGTGGGGCAAGAGTGTGCTCTGGCAGAGGAGGTGGGAGTGTGGCTGTTCATTGGAAGGTGTTCCTTCAAATGACCTTCCAGATGAAAACATGATTAAAAAAAAATAACCTCTAAGTCACAGTCAAGTCTGACCGTCCCAAAAGCTCGTTTGTTCTTTTTCTGAAGAGTAAGCAAACTCCAGAAAGCCCTTGCACGAGTTTTACTGCCCTACTGCAGCCTTACCCTTGACAACAGGTAATGACCAACAATAAGCTAATTCTAAGAAACTTGGGGGAGGGGGGCAGAAAGAGAGTTAGTTTTTATTACTTTTAAATGAGTGTTTGATACATCATCTTGGTTCCCCTGATTAATGTTCTCAGCGAGCTCAGCCATTGGAGTTGTAATGTTTCTGCAAGCTTCCCTACAGCAAAGCCTAGCCATTAATTCAGTGGCATATGTCAGCTCAGCAGAGCAAGGTCACTCTTCTCTTTCAAGGGGAACCTTTTTAGAAATAATAAAACTGACAGAAAGTTCTTTTTTGCATGCTTTATGTCACCTGAGGTTGAGTGCTGCAGTTAATATCACAGAGCTTATAAACATTCCCATCTTCAGCAGTCTCCAAACCCACCAGGCTCTTAGAATCTCAACTTTTTTTTTTTTTTTTAAGTAATATAGTGACAGCTTTATGTGGGGCAGATATACCGTATGTAATCCTAAATGAGTAAAAAGTAAGTAAAAAAAAATGAACAAATCTTTTCTTGGGCATTTCAGAGGAGAAATTTTGGAAGACACTAAGAACTGCTGATACTGCAGGATGTTAGTGCTTAGAGAAAAAGATGTGGGATTAGAGACTTTATCTCCACAGATTCTTGCATCTTTGGATAAAGGGAGGAAATTTTAAAATGCACCAGTCCACCTTGTTTCCATTTCACTGCTAACTGATACTGTATAGGCATGTGATGTAAAAGAGAACACAAAATTAATTGATCTATTTATAGGATGATTTTGAATTTCTAAGTAAAGATGTCCTAGTCATCTGTTATGATAACTAATTGCAACTGGAACTTATTTATCGGGGTACAAATATTATGGAACATGATAAACAAAATAACTAGCTGAAGAATAAGATCCAAATAGTAGGCCATTTTTCCCCCTCATTATCTCCCTTCAGACATCCTGACTGCACTTGATTAATGAATCCATAGTGAGATTAGCTGAAATTGCCTTAATGGAGATGCACTACACTAGAGAAGCAAAATTCAGTGCAGTATCTATCATCAGTCACTGTAAATTTGAGTGGTTCATCAGATCTAGATGTCCATTTATTTAAATTATTTTTATAGTGGAAAACAAAGGGAAAAAACAACAAAGAAATAAAATACTACGCTCATTAGAGTGGGTTAACTTTTGACTCCTTTGAAATGTAGACTAGGGTCACCATTTTTTCTCTTTCTTGCATCCTCCCTTGTCAAATGGCTGTGTTCCAGCATTGGCTTATTGTCATCCACAGGCCAAAGTTATCCTGATTGCCCAGGTGAAGAAAGCACACATGGCACTTCACTGCAGATTCTCAGGCTTCAAAAACTGCACATGCTTACACAGTTTATGCCTGGGAATCCTAAATATGCTCCTTGGAATTTTGAACTCACACGTTCAACAAGCTTTTGGTTTTGTGTGGAAGCTGAAAGAACGTTGCCAGCTCAGGGTTTCCATTTGATTTGGGAGTGTGTAATAATCCTTCTTAGTGCTCAAATTATAATGCATTAAATTCTATCTTTGCTTTGTAGTGTAAACTCAATAATAACAATCCTAGGAAAAAAAATATCTATGAATATGAAGGTATCATCCTGATTCTGTTCAGGTCAATCCAGGAAAGGAATTAATATAATCAACAGCTCACTGGGGTACTTGTAAGGGCACATCAATCCCCTTCTCTCCATTTGATTATCTCTGTGGCATGGGTCCTTGTGAGCACAACTCAATGGAAAACTACAGCTTCATGTCATGAAAAACAAGTGCAGCAGGTGCCTGCAGTGTGTTTTCATCCTGACACATGAGAAAAGTGAGACTGAGCATTTCCCCCTGCCCTGCTCCCACAGCCTCCACGAGAGCCACACGTAGTGGAAAGACACTCCCCAGTGAGGTGCTGCTACTGAGGGCTTTGAGGTGTGCTTTGAGCCCCAGTTTTAGTACTCCAAATCCTACTGAAATCAGCCCTATCACTGCAAAGGCAACTGTGCCAACTACACGATTTTAAGCTGTCACAAAGGGGTAGGAAGATGTTGCCTCTCCCCATTCCTTCAGATACTGGCTAAAATCACAAACACAAAGACGTTTTCAAACATTTTACCACAATTACCAAGATGTATTTTTCAAGCAAATATAAACTTCATTATAGAGACAGGAGGAAAATAATGTAAACATGCCAATAGCCAACAACAGAAGAGCCCTGCCACGTGCTAGAACTGAATGCCTGCTCTACCACCATCAGTCACCTCATGCATCCTCTCCACAGGTTCTGAGCTGCTTATCCAGCAGTGAACAACTCTTTCCAGCTTTTTGAAGTGGTTTTTGAGCTTTACATCTGATCTTAAAGAAGGAGGCAGAGAGACAGAAGTGTATGAGCCAAAGAGCAGGGCTGTGGCTCTGAGTGGAACAGCTCAGGGGTGGTGGAGCTGAGCATCCCCTTTGCAAGGTGGAGGCAGCAGAGAAGCTGTGTGAGCTCACTCAGCTGTCTCAGCCACTGTGTTGTCTCCTCTTCACACATCTGCTTTTGGCTGTGCTGCTGCTGAGTGGAGCTGATTTCTTATCTCATGGCTGCAGCCTGTCAGTGACACATCTCCATCCCTGTCTCAAACATAAGGGTAGAGGGGAGACACAAAACTGTGCCATGTTTTCAGGTTGAGCAGAACTCCTCTAGTGTTTATCTTCTCCCTGAAGAAGCCATGAGGAACACTGCAGAAAAACCTAAAGCTAGGTACTCAGGTATTCAGGGACTTATATCCCACTTGTCCTTCAACATACCTGGAACAACAGGAAACCTACCACACTTTCTGATGAGGCCAGCAAAGACAAGTAGAGGAACTCTCACTTCTTACAGTTCTCAAGGAAGTGACCATTCAGCACCTCATGGGAATCAAGTTCAGCAGTGCTAGGTTACATGGCTGTTCTTGTGAAGATGATAGAAGAGATGAAGGCATAGAAAGGTGGTAAAAGGACTAAAACTCCACCCAGAAGACATAATGGTGCAGAACTAGAGCTTCTTGCCAAAGAAAACTTGTCAGCTTCAGTGCTGGGTAATGAGATAGAAGATCCACTGCTCTTGACCTTCAGCTTTCCAGAAAAGGCCCAGTATATTTTATGACTGGCAATAAGCAGCCTGAAAACTCTGTACAGGTGAAGTCATTATCCAGATTTCTGTGTACCCATGGAATAAACCAAAGAAAGTATGGAGAGGGAAACTGGTAGAAAGATATCTATTGTGCATAGTCAAAGAAGCAGCTTCCCTGAAGAAGTCTCCAAACTTTTTCCCAAGGCTGGAATTTCACTCTCAAGTTAAGAAGAAAAATAGTAAGAACATGCTCTTGGGTGCACTGTCAGTGGAACAGAATTTTTAAAAAGCTACAAGGGTAAGAGTAAGCATGAATACAGAAAAGATTTCACTTAGGAAAAAGGTAAGTGGTCATTCATCTTCCTGTGGAATAACAACACACACACAATCTATCTGATTCATGAAACAAAGATTTCTATTAGGATGGTTTAAAGGACATATGGTATTCTAAATATTCAGAGCATGTATAATTTGTAGCTTGGTGCCAAGCAGCAAATGTCGAGCAAAGCCACTGACACTGCCAATTTGTGGAGCAGAGTATAACTGTTTCTAACAACTGGAGTAACTCTGCTGTCTTTGTTGCAGCCTTTCAGAAGAGAAGGCTTGAGGGATATTGTGTTAGAGACTCAGAAGACTTTTTTCCCCTTCTCAGGAGTGGGTATTCCCAGTGGGTTCTGCCCACAGATCAAGGGGTTTGATTCTTCTGGCTGAAGCATTTGTAGCCACCTAAAAAGTGCTTATACAGCTGCCAGGTGATGGCTTTATAACAGCTTTTGTCTGAATTTATGCCGTGACATAGATTACTAGATGGATATTGACCTACAGGAAACTGTAAGCCACATCCTCTGCTAGTCCTGCCCATACCTTGTTACTGCTTTTTTCCCAGCAATGACAGATATCCTGACCAGTGTTTACTTTGGGGTATTTTGGTTTTCCTAGAAACACAGTAAGTAATTCAAGTGCTCTTAAACAACTCTTAAAGAATTAAGAGGCACCTAATGTTGATTTATGTCACCTTGGTGGCTGTGCTATGTTATTTATCAGAGAGCACAGTTATATTGCCGTGGCTGATAGTCTGGTTTCTAAAAATGCCTGGATAAGGTGGTTCAGGCAGACTTCTTGAAATGCTCCTACTTGCTTAAGAAAACAAACAAAACCCTGGATTTGTTACTGTAAGCAAAATTAATATTAATGTGCAAATATTCCCTTCGGAAGATTGTTTTAAAATATTCTTTAAAATATTTAAAATATTCTGCTCTTAAGGACTTAAGCCTGGCTAGTGAAGGAAACCAAGACAGGGAAGAAACAAGAAAATTAAATGAGTATTGTGTAAAATTGCTGAAAATGTAAAAGATGCTTTAATCAAGGGAATACACAAAAGACATCAGTACTGGAACAAGCCATGGATATAATTTTTCCTTTGTAACAAAAGTTAGCCAAGAGTTGTGAGAGTCCTCAATGAGACTATGTCTTGATGTGAGCATCAAAATGGGGAGGAGTATGATCATCCTAATCAGCCTCCTGCCAAGGGCCAAGTAGGAGATGGCTGCTCTTTCCCCACAAACACTCTGGACCTTTGCTTCCTGCTGAGAAAACAAAATTCCTCAAATTTCAATAGCTTTCTAGAAGAGGAATTTTAACATATATGTTAAGACACCACTTTCTGAAATTGCTCTTGAAAATAAAGAATAATTAGCTGATGACTGAGAAGCATGATGATAATATAAATAAAGAAAAAATAGCAGAAGTAAGAGGAGCTGTAATATGTAGAACCACCCACTCACACAAGGAAAACAACCCAAGGTTCACTCTCACCTTGTTCCAGTGTTTTATGAAGCCTAGGGGAGACAGAAAACACCTTCTGAAGCATCACCTGCAATCCCTCCTTTCCCCAGCTACACACACATGGTTTTTACAAGTATCATTATTCTCTCTCTGAACCCCCCCACTAAAGGCCCACAGGTATTTACACCATAAACCAGGTTCTTAAAAATACTTCCCAGATGTTGTCATCTGCTCCTGCTTATTTACCAGAGTTCAAATGGGTTTTGACAAACAGTCTTTCTTCAAGAGGCAAGGCAGTAAAGCCCTTTAATGACAGAACTATGTGTCATCTTTGCCTATGAGCATAAATTTGCACAGCGGGCAGTGCGGTGAAAACAGCTTATCATCAACTCATCACCTCTCATCATTGTTAGAATGAAATGCAAATGGAAAGGAACATCACTTCAGTCATGGCTGTGAAAATTAGCATCTGTGACATTAGCACTGGCTCGTTTATTATGCACTCGAAATTTCAGGAGGAAAGAAAAGAATATAAAACTTCATAACTCTACCAGTCTTTACCTTTGAAATAAAATTAAAACCTTCAGCTTTCCCCACTCAAGGATAAATCCTAGTTAATATTCATTAACACCGAGCAATCTCTTCACTGCAGATCTTGTCCTACAGAAGATCTAATTATGTCTCGAATTATTTTTGGTGTTTAGGTTTCCTGTACCTATTTTCTTTTTTTTTTTTTTAATAAGTGTTCCCCATTGGAGAGGCATGAGCTACCATCTGAGAAGAATGTGGCACCAAAAAACTTGCTTATATCATCTGGCTGCATTACAAGCTCCAAACACTTAAGCAAGCGATAAACTTTACTCAGATAATCCTGCTGAAATCAATGGCATCACAGCTAATTTATTCATTTAAGTCAGAATCAGGATCAAGCTTTCTGTGAAAAATATATAAAAAGGTGAAATTCTGGCCTCAAGTTTATGGCAAAAATGTGCATTGATTTCAGCAGTGCTGGGGTTTCATTTTAAGCTTACGAAAAGTAAAATTACTGGTATGGAATTGTACTAGGGAATAGATTTGCATATTAAAATGTCTCCTCCCATTGCATTTTCCAGTCTTTTCTCAACCCTGAGAACAAATAATGGTTTATTACTTAAGTAAGCAAATATAGATTTAATTAGAAGCTTGGACATCTTTTTTGCCTAAACAAAATGTAGAGGCACTGACCCTGAATTGTCTTACACACCAGAAGTAGGCTGAGTTTAAAGCACCAAGTGCATTTGGAAGCAGAATAAGGAAACAAAAACGTCTCAAACCTTTAGCATAAACATAGATCAACTGTCAGTAGAATAATGACACAAGACTTTCTTCAGTCAAGCCAGAAAAAATGGCACAAAGTCATCTTTACTTCCCGTTGAAGTAAAGCCAAGAATCATCAGGCAGTTCTCAAGTTTGCTGTGTCCGGAGGAAAGGGGAAGAGACAGAGAGAGAGAGAGAAAGGAGCAGGTTCTGCCCAGCACATTACATGTGCTGGCAACTGGCAAAACAATGCAGGGTTGTTTTAGAGATTATTTGCACCTGGACGAATGTGTAAAACAGTGCAAAGTGGAATGCAGAATAGCTGTGAAGTGCTTTAGTGGGGTTTTATGTGTATGGTGCTGCCTGAAGGGTGTACAAAAGAGAAGACTAGAACCTGTATAATTTCTTGGAGTGTTTTTTCTTACCATCATTCTAAATCTGCCTCATTCCACTCCTCAGATGCACTGACATCTGTAACATCATAAGGCTCAAAGAGGCTGAAATCCAGGTGATTTCAGGACTTTCCTTCATCCTCCAAGCGAGCTGCTCTCCTCCTCCCCAGCTCTCTGAGGGGTGGTGGGACAGACAGACCCACAGCTGAAACACATCTAGGACACTTTTCCCCCTTGTGTTCCCTCTGTGCAGTGCTCCAGGGTTGCAGGAGCCACACTCTGTCCCTGCAGCGAGCTGCTCCAGCCATCAGGGACCTCAGGGCTTTGTGCAAGACCTACTTTGCCTGACCTCACCTGCCCACAGATAATTCTGCAGCTCTGAGCAGCTACACCATGTAAACCAAGCCGTGTCTCATCTGTCAGAAAGGAAAGGAGGGCAGGTAAGGACTCCCTAAAGGGAGGGATGGGAGATGCACAGCTTCTGTGGTGATAGAAAGTCATTTAAGGTCCTGGATAGACACATAGGTTAGGTTAGATACGCTTGGAGTAGAGAGCTTAGCCCTTCAAATGTTTGAATTTCTTCAAAATTAAGCAGGATATTTTTAACCCTTAGGACTTTTCCTTTACAATTCAGCTTCCTCAGCTCTTATACAAGGTATAAATGTGTGTGCAGCTACAATGAGAAACATTTGCAAAGGATCAGAATCCTTCCTGTATCTCCTTGGAATGCATTTCTCTCTCATTTCTCACCAGTTTTCTCTGGAATGACACCTGGTTCAGATGTCTTTTTGCCTAACAATGAATGTTTATTTATATAAATGCATTCAGTAAGTTGTATGCATACCCATGAATACACAAAAGCTGCCAGACATTCAAAGAAGTTATTAGCATGGCTGCAGCACTACTAAAATCTTGCTGCATGACAAAAACCCCCTGCAAAACTATTCTTTTGTGGCATGGATCAACTTTTTCATTGTGTACAGTGTTAAAATAGATTTTTTTGTCTATGCAGCATCTAACACATCTGCAGAAGTCCCTTAAGCACCACAATAATTACTAAGGTAAATGCATTGCACATAGTGAACAGTGAGATACTGAACTTCTATTTCTTGCATTGGTCATTGAATTGTACACCATTATGAGGGGTTTTATATAGGGACAGAAAATTGCCTTGAGAAAGGCTTTAACACCAGCCTTCTGTGATATTCATTCATCTTTATCAAAAGGCATCAGTTCATGCCATTATTCTTCACATTAGAAAGCAAGAAAAATGAAAGGGTTAAAAAGAAAATATTGCTGAAACACTAATTAACATAACACAGAAATTCATACAGTTATGATAAAGACAGTTAGTCACCATGGTTAGGGTTCAATTACCTAGAAATATATTTTTGGTGTCCCCTTTGAGGGTCTAAGGCTGCAAACATGATTTTTATTTAAAATTAAAAACAGGCCTTATGGCTCTGGCAGAGGTCTGTGTGGCTGTACTGGAGACACTGGGGTGTCTAAGTGGCCTAAAGGCAAGAGGAGGTAGCCCAGAGCTGCCCAGGGGCAATGGTACCGTGCCCTGGGAGCAAGAGGAGGCACCAAATGTTTCTGGCACAGAGCAGGGACGTGACCTACAGAGGCCACTTGTGAAATCCTGTAACTTCTCCAAGGGGTGAGGACCTGATCTTACCCAACTCAGCATTAAGTAACTGCAGTATTTACGTTGCTTGCCTGGGACAAGTTTCAAAATGTGCTACAGCAAGCCAAGATTCCCATTCTATGCAACATGGGACTGTCTGCTCCCCTGCCCTGATTGTGAGCAGCACATTCAGCAAAGGCATTCTCCTTGTGGAAAGTTTGCTCAGTTGTGTGCAAAAGTGGGCTTTTAAAAATAAAAATCAGACTATTGTTAAAGAATGTGTTACTTTGGAAGAAGAGAGTGGACAAAACTGGCTTTTGAAAATATTTTACAGACAGGGAAGCAAAGCCCATCCCCAGAGTCTTTCATGGTCATTTCTTGTTTAACTGATAATGTATTTAGATATTAATTATGATTCTTCCCTGTCATTAGAAAACAGTATGAACAGAAAAACAATGCATATCAAACCAACTGGTGCAATGCTTTAAAAATATATAAAATTGTGAGGTAAATGTTATCAAAATCACTTCAAATCCATGGGAAAAGCCATTAATTTTAATTGTTAGTGAGTCATAGTCTAAAATTGCAAGCACAATCCACAAAAGCCAATGCATCCTTGCAGAAACCGTGTCTGCAGTAATCTCTTAGGACACAGAAGTCACTAAGGGAGGTCTATTCCCAAAGAATGAGAAGGTGGACCTGTAAACTGGGAGACACCAATTGTTGAGAGCAGAGAAATACTAGAAAGCTTTTCTAATCTCCTTGTCAAATTTTCAGCACCAATAAACTGAGGCAGAAATGGAGACTGAAGTACTCAGGTTGAGCAGTAGCTGTTGCTCTGCAGCCTTACAATACTCTACAACACTTGTACAACACAATGCACAGAGGTCATTTTGCACTCAGCCCAGGGACTGAAAATAAATTTCAAGCATTGGATAAATCCTTGTCCATCTTGCAACACTCTCACTTCCTTTCTTACAATTCCAGGTTGTGGAAAGTGTCCAGTGTAGCACATAGTCAATCTGTTCAGAGTATTTCTTTCAGGCTGGTATTTTAATGATTCCCAGAGAAATTAAGATGGCAAACACTGATTGCCAAGTACCCTCTTCAGTGGTTATAGTGAGGCAAAAGCAAATTTATTAAAATAAGGAATGAATTTAAAAGCTTTTCTAATTCTTCACTGATTCTCACACTCCTTTCTGGGACATCACTGGTTTATCATAGATGAGTTGGGAGAAATGGGATTTTGTGTGCCCATCTGCTGAAAGACTGATGCAGAGCATAAAACAACAAAGTCCAGCACCCAAATTCTTTAGCACAGCTCTAGCAGCTTCACAATGATGATTCCTTGAATTGGATCTCTACTATTAGAAAGTGAGTATATGCAAACAGATTCCTGAGATTATAGCACTGATATATTTGCAAGCATGTAAGAAAATCCTAAAGTTAGGATTTAAGAGGAAACCCTCGTATTAAAAATTGTTAAGAACTGTTATTATTATTAATTGATGACAAGAATGAGACATTCTTACCTTTGGCTTTTGACTTTTCTCCTTATCAGAGACATTAGATGGTTTTCTCTTCAGCATGTTTGGCTCTCGTTAATCCACTGGATGTGCAATGCTGCGAGTTTGTAACCAAACTAAGAGCAGGGGGGGCACTCTGGACGTGCACAGGGGTTATGCAGTTCCTTTTCTATCAGGATGTGACTTCACACAGCTTGCTGCATGGGGGAGTAAACTGAATTCTTCCTTTGGGGAGGGGGTGAGGAAGGAAGGAAGGAAGTGATGGGGATAAGAAAGAGAGGGGTGCCCCAAGGAGATGAGCTGAAAGTTAGGGCAGGGGTCAAAGTGAGAGATGCTTTAAAACTTATCTGCTGCTGGCTCACCATCAGGCCCCAGGACCTCAAGAAAATAATTCTCTTTTCCTCTCTCAATTTTTCTCTCTCAGCCTTATGGCACTAAGTGCAGTTTTATTTCCACCTGTGCTGGGACCTGTGTGTGAAGAAGGTGTGCTGATATTCAGAGGACCAAGAGATATTGTTGATATCAGATGTCAGCTACACTGTGGGTGTAGCTGGTCCCTAACTCCTCCATTCCTCTCTTGGCTCTCCAGCAATGCAATAAAAGCAGTGAGGTGAAAGGTTGCTGTTTGGCAGAGAAGGGAATTACCTAAAGCCATCTTTTTCTCTTGCGTGGGTAAGTAATTTCTTGCCATTCATCACAGAATTTTCCTTGATTTGCTGAAAAAGTCATGGGATAACAGGCAAGTCTTACAGAAGACTTTAAACAAAGAGGCTGAGGGAAATGGCAGAGATCCTCTATAACCTCTTGAAAACCAGCTCAAAACTAAAAAAGAGTGGAACTATTGAAATAGCTTAAATTCCTGCTTCATTTTGCTTGATTTTTTTATCTTAGAGAAACAAACAAAAGTCTTGGCCATGCTAAGTAAAACTTATTTGCTGTGAATCATAGGCCACAAACCTTGAAACTATGAAATATTCCCAACTTTTTGCTGAGCAATGGAGGCAAATTCTTAGTTCCAACCCCCAAATTTTCAGGCTCCCCACAGAGCTTCAACTAAATTTTAATTTAAGATTACTACAAAAGTACAAGAAATATTTTAGTAAATTGCAAGGAAATGTTTCAGGAGTAATTACCAAGAAAAAACTTCAGTAATTTTTTTTTTTTTTCAAAATTTTGTTATTTTTTCAAAATTATCTTTTTCCAAGCAAATGTATTCTAAGCAGCCTTAACTCATAATTTTGGCATAAACAGAAGCTCTTTTAAAAATACTCTTCTTTCTCTTCTACCATATGAATATTCCAAGGAGGGATAAGATATGGTCATCAGATGAATTCCCATTTTGGTCAGCTATTTGGATTTCTCTTTAAATGTTTAAGAGAAGTTTTGGAGGGTATTTTGGGTTCTGGTGGATGGGCAGCTGGATGGACAGAGACTGACTGATGAAGGAATAATTGTTACACAGTGATGGTATTATGGGGTTTTCCTTTCCAGGCCTTCTAAGATGGAGTTGGTGAGAAGGGGAGGAGGAGCTGCAGTTAAGTTACCAAAATTCTGTCAAATATAGCCCAAAACTCTCTAGGTTAGTGGGTTGCAGTGGATCATGTTTTGAACCTCAACCCCTGATGCTTCACTTCACATTTTAATCAGAACAACACTTATTTAAACCAAGGCTGAATACCAGGGGTTTATAATTGAAAATAACATATCCATCAGAGTTCCTAATAATTGAGATTAGTAATAATAACTAAATAATAATAAAGTTTAGCACAGAGATTTTTTTTCCCCTATATTTGAAAACACCACCTGAAACAACAGATTAAGTTTCTATGCAGAAGGAGGTTTTACCTTGGATATTTAATCAGCCTTAGTAATTCAGTAGGGCCATAAGTTGTTAGAAAAGCTGTATGTATGTTTAATAGTAATTAAACTTGATTATTATCTCCATAGATTTACATTGCAGTATATTGGTTTTCTTTTTAACCTGGTCCAAATGTGAGGATTAAATCAGACTCTGCTGATCATTAGACTGTGATTTCCTGTCTCAGGCCACTGTTAAAATCTTCATGATTAATAAAATGGGAACTCAGCTGAAGAGTAATATATGAGCTTCCTTTCTGTAGAATATTTATTGTTAAACAGGAAGAAAGAGGCTATTTCAAGAGATATAGTACCCACCCATATCTATTTCCTTTCCTCATCCACATATCAGAAAAATTATAGCAGCTTGAAGGCTGACCTGATTATGTTCTTGCCCTTGGAAGGTTGACCCACCAGTTTTAAAAAGTAACAAAGTGAAGAAAATCAAACATATATAACATTAAGTTAATTTAGTTAACCATTAAGTTTCAAAAAGAGCTCTTTTGAATTAAAAATTAATAATAAGCTTGGTGCTTATATCCTCTGTATTTGAAGCCAATTTTTCAAAGGGGAATGAGTACCTGTGTAAAATTAAAAGAAAAATTTTTATACTTAGTTTTCTGTTGGACATGACTGCATGTAACTTATTTCATTTCCTTGCTGGACTTTGAATCTGATCCAAATCCTGGTGAAATCAATAGAAGTTTTTCAGGTAATTTTTATGGGGCTTGGACTGACTCCTCTATCCTGAAACAACCAGGCAATGTCACTCTTTTATCTGGAAAGTCTTATGGGCAAAAAGGCTATCCACTTAAAAATAATTAAGATGACCCCATGAGAATGATTCCCACTGCCATTATATTTATAAAAGGCAACATCCTTTATAGCTTATTATTATCATTACTCACTTTTAATGAATGGACCGTGATGAATGGTCCTGGATGTTCAAGTGCTTTATGTGCCTCCCTCCCACATGGTATCATATTCCCTCAGGGGCTCCATCCAGTTACCTTTCCTGGAGGAGAGATCTCTTCCAGACTAAACTGCAAGAGCAAACTTGTCCTTCCAATACTTGATTATTCTGATAAAACTAGAAAATAGGGCATGAAGTAAATTAAAGGTTTAGCACACTGGCTACCTGTCAAAAAGCAAATGAAATAAGCCTTTCTCTGGTCCAAGTTTAACTGGAGACTCAAAGATATCTGCTTTCCCTAATACTAAACAAGCCCAGAGTGTCTTAGTCTATTTATTTTAATTAAAAGAAGACATATTTTGCACAAGAAAGGAATCCTGCCTTCAGCCTGTGGTTTTATGGCCATGTGTCTCCCTGTGCCATCTAACTCACTCAGATATTGCAGAAATCTCAGAATAGCAAGTGAAACCGAGTGAATAATTTGCAGTGAATAATTTACGCAACAAATTTAATCTTTATTTCCTCAAGGAATGTTCGTGAGCAGAACACAATTTCCTCAAATGTATTAATTATGGGCCAGAATTTAGCTAGATACTTCCCTCTCCTGGTCTGATTTGAGCCAGCCACAGTTACAGTCACTGCTAATCCTCAGCAGAGCTCTCTCCAGAAGCTACCACAGCAAAGACTCTCCAGAAACTAAAAGGAACAAGTGTGGAAAAGTGAAATCAAGCCCTCCCTCCACTGACAACAAGCCATGAAAGAAAACAGAGGCTGAAGGCTGGGCTGTAACACACTCACTTTAATTTTAATTCAAAAGATCAAGGCTGTGACTTTTCCACTGGGATGCTGGGGAATGGAGCTGGATGCTTAAAGCCCCATATTTAGACTCCCACACTATCTGAAAACTCCTCATCCAGAATTTAGTATTGAATATTGGTCCAAAAACTTAGGGACTTCATGAAGCAAGGTGTATGATTTCCTATGGAATAGGCTGCCATGTGCTTTCCTCATCAGGAATAGAACGTGGAGAAGCTACAGAACCTCAGAGTTGTAGAGAGATAGGACATGATTAAGGAATATTTTAAGCATACAGTTTTGATTTGTGCTGACCCTATATAAAGAAGACTCCTATCCCATACAAAATATAATACTTTTGAAATCTGTCTATGCAGCAAAGTGAATAACACCTAAATTGAGCTTCAAAAACTAAGTTTTTGTTAAATCATTTACACTAGGTGGATTTTTAATAAAATGAAAAGGCATAAGACACCACAAAGAGTGAGTCTAAGCTTGTTTAAGCAACCATCAAGATGCAGAGCAAAAGAAATACCCTCATCATGCCAGCTTCCAGGAAACGTGATTTTGGCCTCTCAGACTATTGGGCTTCCTTCTCTTCCTGAAAAAAATGTTACTGTGATTCTTCCTTCTGTTATGCTAATCCTTTGCCTTTAAGGTCAATGGAGTCATGAGGAATTATGGCAGGGACAGGCTATAGAACACCTCTAGCAGAGTTTAAAGAAGTGTCTGGTCCAAAAGAGTGGTTGATGCTCTGTGAGTAAGAAAAAGTGTCTCATTGCCAGGCCCTCAGACTGTGTCCTTGGCATGTTCCCAGCACCAGCTGGCCTGAAGGGAAATTGAAGTACCAGGAACTTATCTCAAGCTTTGATCCCCACACATTCTCTTGCATTAGCAGTAGATGAACAGATCAGTCATACCTACACTGTGTCAGGTTAGCCCTAACACTAATAAAAATCTATACTACTGTGACATAAGGATTCTCAAGGAGATTGGCTTTCATCTATTGAACAAATCCCTTTCTTATTAGCCTGAAGAGTAAGAGCCAAAGCTGTGTCTATATCCTCCAGGTGTTCCTGTTGAGAAAACTCAAAGTCAGCAAGGTTGGTGTGTTGGAAAGCAGAAGCCACAGCCTTATCCAGCATCCTGCAATAATTTGCTACAGAAACCTGCATCACTGGTGGTTTTCCTGTACAATTCCTGTGCTCTGAAAGCAGAGCACACTCTACAGTCTGTGATCATCAGCAGAGAGCCACTGGCAGGATGCTGCTGCTGCAAGCTTAGACGTGCAGGGGAGCAGCCACGCTGTTTCTCAGAGTGAATGTTAAAATCACTGCAGTGCTCATACCTAGAACATCTCAGTGGATTCTGTTAGTGAATGCTGTGATTACTAATCAGCTACAAGGGCATTTCATCCCACTGAATTTGCAGGTTTGTATGACTTGTTTTATACTCATCCAGCTGAAGCTCAGCCTCCCAGAAATGCACTTACAGATAAATAGTGATGGTTGCCTTGTGCATCTATTTAAAAAGCTCAGATACGAGATTTTCAATAAAGGAAACTGATATAGAAATAAATTTAGGCTCTCTGTTTTAATCTCATACACAAAACATGACATGCTTCATTTGCTGTTTAGAAGACCAGCTTAACACAGGACCACTGACAGTGCAGCAGGGGATTTTTTCAAGGTATGTACATGATGTCTGCCAGCCTATCTCTGATTAGAATCAAGATCAACAGAAGTAAATTCTGATTACCTATAATGCCAGCCTGCTGTCAGAACACTCTGCAGTTGGAACCATCTTTTCCCAGTAAACATCTCCTGCTGAATTTCTTCACTGGTGTCAGAGTGTCACATTGCTGTGCCATCACAGTGTTAGGACTGCTACAAAGGCTAACAGGAAAAGGAATAACACAGCACCCTGCACATCCATTCACTCACTGGGCTTGGATTTCATACTCATTCTACAGGAAAATGTTCTTCTCCCTTTCTCCTTTAACATGGTTTAAAGTGGGTGAAAATCATAATTTGGAAGTGACAGAGAAGGACAAGATGGTTTTATTTGTAATTGGTTTTAAAAATCTATTTCTACCCATTTAAATGATGTGATACCTGACTGATAGCCAGCAGAAACAAAGTCATCATGGAAGAAAGGTGATCATCTGCAATCTTAATCTCTCCTTCTCATCTCTCCTCCCCAAGCTCTCTACTAGAGCTGTAGGCTTACTGTAGCAAGCTACCATTAATGGCAATGCCTTCAAAATCTGGCAGGATGTGGGTCAAACTAGCTCCATCAGCAGCCCTGCCAAATCACACACACTGGGAATGAGACTTGAGAGGCTGATTTTCTCTTACTTCCAGGTCTGAAGCTCAGTGTAGGGCAGCCTGTGCTTGTCTGGCAGCTGTAGGAGGTTACCTGGATCCACCCAGGGCAGGAGTGAGGGAGGGTGGGCAAGCTGCAGCCACACTGGGCTCCCTGACAAAGGAGAGGAGATGCTTTTCCTGCTGGATTTTGGCACCAAGGAGTGGCAAGGTGGTTGCTGCACCCTGTGCTGGTCATGGCTAGTCCCTTGGGTTTTCATGGGATGCTTCAGGCTGTGGCTGAATGGTCACAGCTGAAAAAGCTGCCCCAGGCCAGCTGAGCCTCACTAACAGGGTGGGGACTTGCTCTCAGCCCCCAACAAGAAGTGAAGCCCAGTCACATAAATTTATTTCATTAAGGGTTTGAGATTGTGTGTTTTATCTCAGGCTGTAGGCTAAAGGCACTCACAGGGACAGTCACAGAGCTCAGTGTGTTTAAGGTAATTACTTATGTGTCAGTAACTTGTCTTTGGGGAGACAAGGGAATGGAAATAGAAGGCTGTCTCCAAAACCGTGCTCTGTAGAAAGAGATAAATGTTTTTTACCTCTTAACAAACATCCCACTTTTCTTCCATATTCCTTCCACCAATCTTTACCTTTTTTCAGTCTATTATCAAATTCTCTCCCCTCTCACTTCCCAAAAAGTGTATGAGCTTTTGACTCACATCTTGCATACCTCTTCTCTACAGAATGTTTTTTACCATCTATTCTCACCAATATAATCCTTTTTTTTTTTGTATAGCATGTATTATTTTATGTTTTCTGCCTCCTTTGCCTTATTGCTGCCACAGAAAACAGAAGCTGATGAAAAGGCAACAAAACTTTTCCTTCAAACAGGTCCATGACCTGATAAAAGTTCTGCAGAGCTACAGACAGAAAACTGGAGAGGATACTCACTCCAGGAGGAAACTGAAAGTTAGATTTAGGCCTCCTAGTTTACAACAAGTTTTTTTGGTTTTTCAATATATATACAAACTAGTGGAGAGAAACATTAATATTATGCTCCTCTGGTTTGTGAGGGTAAAGTTCACAAGAACCTTTGAAATATATTTGGGTTCAAACACCCCTAGAGGTGAAAAGAATAATACCTAAGCCCCTGAAAAACCCTTATATACTATACACACCCAAACTCATTCAAGGAAGAAAACAAACTTTTGAAGCCAAGGAAAAGCAGAATTACTGATGTCTGTGATACCTGATTCTCACCCCTACACATGGTGCAGTTTTAATAAGACAGCTTTAACATTTACCACATTTTCTCTACTGAATGTCTGTCTAATTTTGTGCAAACTATGAATCTGAATGACAGTGTCAGAGCCTGCAAATAAACTGTTTGAACTGCTGCCCTTCTGGGGCACAAGTTGGAATGTGTATCCTTGCTCGTGCAACCACCATCTGATGTGTACAAGAACACACCATCCCCATTTTGCAAATGAAGCCTGAGGCAGACAAATGAAGTGATTTGTCTAATTTCACACAAGAGGTCTGTAGCAGTGCAGGGAATTGAATCTGCATTATCTACATCCTTAATCACTGGATCATGATTCATGACTTTAAAGAAGCTGTGCTGCTGTAGGGAACTGGAGTAAGGATTTATTTTGTCATTCCAGTTCAGGCGAGCACTAAGAAATTGTGTTAAAAGTTATTTACTTTGCAATTGATCATTGACTGCATGTAATTCTCAGGGTGTGACCCGGTGCTTAGATGTGCAGAAAATTTGAGCAAATATAGCTGCAAGCAAAGTTTGGGGAGTTTGATTTCATGTCTCTCAGACTGGAAGATCTGAATACTATCCTACCATAATTTTTCGGGGAATTGTGTCGAAGCATAAATATGAAGAAGGAAATCTAGGTATTAAAACACTTACACAATCTAGAACTAAATATAGAAACCCTCAAGATATCTGCAAAAGTTTCTGTCTCATGATCTTATGCTATCTGATTTTCCTACTTCCCACACAGTTTGTCATCATTTCTTGTACTATGCAATCAAAGATAAGTTTAAGTAGAAGCGAACAAGAAGTTTCACATCATTTAACCTAATTAATTTGGTTATTTTGCAAAAATTATTCAGCCAGATTTCTTCAAATGGACTGGAGTGTAAGCACTTCCAGCAATAATTACGTTATGTTCGTTTCCAATTTGCTTTCCTTATATATTAGGGAAGGTGAACTTCTTCAATCAGTTAAATGTCTACAGAAAAACCATCCAGAAATTTCATTACCATAGGTGAATTCCTTTCAAAATAAAAGTGAATACTCAGATACAGATCACTGTCCATTTTTTTCTGAAAAGCCCTGGTCTTTGTCTTCCAATGATCTGTCCATATATCTGAAAGTGTTTAAATAGCAGAATTACAGGTGTCCATTCTGTGCTTGTAGTTTCATTTCCAGTCTTATTTTTCAGGCTCCATTCTTGTTCATTTCACCCACAAGTATTTTTTCCAAGTTGGATGAACACAGAGTTTTCACATTAAATTTTCAGTTTCTAAAAACAAGTTTGGAATTATGCAAGATATGCCCTGCTTTTGGAGAATGTCACAACAGAAGTGCTTCTTTTAAAGGGCTTTGAAACACATCCATTATAATAATGCTGCAGCCCTGGAAAGCTTGTACCTTTCTGGCACTGAAAATCCTCACTTTTCCATTTGTGCCGTTGCTGAGCACTGATCTCATGTGACTTTCTGTGTGAGGAGGATGAAAACAGAACTAATTTCTTCTGATTTATGAAAGGCTTATTTCACAAATAGGCTTTAGGGAGCACTTTATATGAAAGTGACTTACCAAAGATAAAAACAAGCTTAATCTACACTTACAAGAGAAGCAAGCAAACATAACCAGGTTCTGAGCATCTCAGAACCTCCAGAAAACTGATGTCCCAAAGAAGAGCCTCTGAGCCAGCTAGAGGAGAAGACAAGGAGTATCAGGCACTGTGGTGTGCACTGCCAGCCACCACTCAGCTATTCCTGCAACTTCAGGGCAGTAAGGATCCTTGAGGCATCCTTACCAAAGCCTCAGAATCCTTACCTAATTAGCCACAGGGGTAGCACTTTAATTTCAGCTTCATCAGGGGTTCTGAGGAAATCTGAAGCTAAGCTTGCTCATTCTCCTGCATGAGGATGAGCACACACAAAGAGTGCACTGAGCTGCTGCAAGCACAGTGAAGATTTAACATTTTGGCTACAAATGGGAAGCTTGTCACCAAGATCTAGAAAATATTTAGGTTTCAGCAGTGATTCTACACAGAGGTAAAACTGCATTACTTTGTGTGAGGAGATAAATTGCATTGTAAAAATTTTAAAAGTTGCCTGATGGTTTCATTGGTCAAAATGTCCCTGCCAGCACCACGAGCTAATGCATTAGCACAACACAGCATGAAAACACAGCCTGCATTAGCTGATTCATTCAACAAGAGATCAAGCAGAGTAATGTGTTGGGTTTTATTTTGGTTTGTTTTTTTTTACTTTGTATGGTGTATGGAAAGAAATAATAGCCTTAAATATATTTTTTAATAAAAAAAAAGCAACAAGAAGAATGTCTTTTCTACTGGACTGACAGCAGACCCACATAATGATAATATTGTCAATAAATAAACGAGTAAATAAATAAAACAGCAGATAGGTGATGCAATCTATTTCCTTCAGTAGGCAAAAGTGCATCATTTTGGCAGTTCTAAAGCAGGCTAGCAGGAAGTCATCCTTTCACCCGACAGTTTGTTACCAACAGCATCACTTAGCTTAATTATATTTTGACTCTTAATCATGTTTCATGAAGCAGGTAGCACTCTTCTTTTTCTATCAAGAATTCATATGCTATTTACAAAGAATAAGTCTAACAAATACACAGTTTTGCCTGCAATTTCAATGATCACATTGCCCTTCATACTATATTCATGACAGTAACTCAAAATCTTTTGTTTCTCTCTCTAGCTGTAGCTGTGCAGGACCTAGCAGCTATGTCAGGAGCAAACCCATGAAATCTGCTGAGGTGAATCACAATGTTCTTCTGCAGTTATTTGTAACATTATTAAAAATGTTGTGGTATTCTAAAATATCTTTTAGTGCAAATAAATTCACTTCATTATCATCATACTGCCTCATATATACCAGCAAGGACTAGCAATCCAACTTCACTAAACAGCCCAGAAGTTTGTGGCACAAAAAATTTGGGAAGCTTTTTGGTAGAGTTAGGAATCTATGCCTCTAAGATTAATGGAAAATATTATATCATTCTCTATATAGCTAAGAAGATTCTAGTCAGGTATTAAAAATAGGAAAAGAGTTACCATAGTGAAGAATAACAGCATCAGATTTTTCACATTTTTTAAAACCTGCTTTAAGACTGCATGGTCAAAGTCATCACAGATGAGGACACCAAACTTTTGTGTTACTATGCAAGAAATAGCAAAAATCACTGTAGGAAGTGGAGTGGCAGTGGCAGATATTTGCTATCAGCACAGTGCAGCGGTGCACCTTTAGAGAGGATGGACACCCTCCCAGTTTCCTGTCTTCCCAGCACAAGGCTTGAGAGAAGAAGCCTTGCACTTTAAGAGGTGATTTTCTCTCACTTTTTGCATTTAACTGAAGCAAGCCCCATAATGTTTACCAACTGTTTCTTGAATAAAGGTCCCTGTGACAGTAGAAAAAGTAAAACTCTACAGACTCTGAAGCATCAGGAAAATGAGTGTTCTTAAATTCACTAGCATTTGTGTCTTGTTATTCTGAGTCCTTATTTTTCTACGTATTTCCAGGAAAAGTAAACATTGAAAAGTTAGCTGTGGCTCTTGGCTTTTCATCACTTTAAAAAACAAAGCCATTCAAATGTCACCAGTGCTTTTCTACAACAGATTTGCATAAATCTCAATCCCTACCCACTCACAAATTCTTAAAATTCAAAATAGGTTTTCACAAGATTGTGGAACAGGGTTTGAATGTGGAAAAAATGAATGCCTTTGTAGCTCTCTTCCTTTTGGTCTATCAGTTCCTGTATATCCCATGTCTGCAGTCTGGGGAGCATGGAGGTGTTTCCAGCTGTCTCTTTTCCTTGCAAGAGAGGTGCTGAATACAGGGGGAGAAGGGCTGAGTGGTGAACCAATGGGGAGAGCAGGGTAACCACTGAAATTAGCCAGAATGTTGTAAAAAGCAACAGGAAACCTGCTGAGGGCCTTGTAAATGAAGATATGACAAGATGAAAGAGAAGCAGCTGGGGACAGTTTCATATCTTAGGAAACAAATCATGTTTTTATGTCTTAGGCACAGCTTGTCACCTGAACATGCATCTTTTGATTGGTTTTGTCTACTGCCTTTCAGCTGCCCTTTATCTCCTCCCTGGGCAAAGACTGTGGGACTCAGCTTGGCTGCAGCTGAGCAGGACTCTCTAACACCCATAGAAAATAGATTTACATTTGGTGAGGATCTGGCTTCCTACCTTGTCACTGAAATAGGAACAAGAGCTATAGCTTTTAAAAGGAGCACTTATTACTGACAGTGAAGCAGCCAGAGTGACCGGAGCAGTTGAAAATTGGTGTCTCAGAAAAGCAATTTGGGGATTTCCAGGCATTCTTTTCAGTGCTGTATTTGTGCCAAATGAGGATTCAAAATGCAATTGAGAAAGCTCTTCTAAGGCATGTTCAGGTGCCTCTCAACAGAAAGGTATTAGCTGAAAAAAGGAAAAACTTCAGAAAACAGTCAAATTGCTTAAGAAAATTGAGCAGTCAGAAAGTCCATTAAAGCCCAGCATTCTGGTGTGCAGCAGAAACTGCTGGCTGAAATGGAGCAGAAATCTTCCCACAGCAGTTCTCTGGGCAGTGCAAATACAACTTTCAGCTTTGGAGCACATTTTGCTGGAGAAGAACACTCTGCCCTGTTTGTTCATTGCCAGCTGTCCTCACCCTTCCTCCCCACTCCACTAGTCCAGGGAGCAGGGACCAGTCACTGGTATCACAGACACCCAGGGCCTGCAGAAACCTTCAGGCAATATGCAGCACGTTTTTGGGAACCAAAATGATCAGGAGCAACAGGGGAGGTGCAGGAGGCAGGGTAAGAGCAACCAGAGCAAGGAAACAAGGCTGACATGGGGCAACCAGAACCTACTATGTACAGTCAGGAAAAGTTAGAGTAAGGAAATGGACAAAACCAGGGCTGACAGAGTGTTTCTTCAACAAAAAAAATGAGTGTCAAACTAGCCATATCTCCTAGGGGTCAAATGGAGATGCTGAGAAATGGCTTGTCTGACTAGGAAGCAAGTCACACCAGGAGGAAAGGGAAAAGCCACCAGGTCAAATGGCAGAGAAGCATGGCCAGTAACATCAGGGTAAACATGACTGTGATAAGACCATAACACTTTCCTGAGAGGAATATGGAGAGAACAAATACAGGAACTGGCATAAAGTCTTTTGCAGTTTCCCCAAACTTACTGTTCATTCCACCACAATGTAGTTATTCATATCAGATAGAAGTCAATCTTTCAAAGCTTTCTAATCTCCTCTTAATCTGAAAATGGGAGAGAAAATGTACCTTCCTCTGCAGTATCTCTAGATTTTTTTCTTTCTCCTCACCAAAATCCAGGTCTTTTTAGTCCTGGGAAATGTCCTTCATATTTCATTCTCATTGAGTGCCAAACACAGGTTGCAAGTAAATATTCTTCTGGGATGAATGACTAAATCCTTTTTCTGTAAAACTTAACCATGCTGCTAAGGTGTGTGAAGAAGAGAAACCCACTTCCAGTAACTCTCTGCTGATTTGTCTCCAGCAGAGGATGTTTTCTCCTCTCCCTTTCCTGTAAAGGAGGCCTGTGTGATTCTACAAACACATCTTCCATATTTCACAGGTTTTGGGGGAGTGGGTGGGTCAGCCAGTGATGTAGCACGTTAAATTATTGATGGAGAGGAGAAAAGATTCATCTGCATTTCTTCTCTCTGTCTCAGACTGCCCAGGATAGTCTGGGAACCATTTTGTGAAGAGGATCTCAGCTGTGACCTCACCATGCTCAAAATGTGACCTCAGCTGTGACCTCACCATGTTCCATGGTGCCTTTCAGGTCCATTCAAGCCTTGCAAGTTCCTGTAGTTTACAACCCTCTGACTGTAGATTTTTCATGCCTTATGAGGTTGCAAAAGTCTTATGTAGTTGTACAGACTGAGAAAAAGCAACAGAAGGCTGAAAGAGCTTGAATAAAAGTCGTGTGGACATGGCACTTCTAAGTACACTACTTTGGGTAGTGAGTATCTTAGCATACAGATTACAGAAGGGCAGCTTTTAGTAAACACACACAAAAAAAATAAAACCTACTCTGAGACAGACAGCTTAACTGTTTTCTGCAGGGCTAAGCCTGAGGAATAAAAAGAAGCATAAAACCCAATAACCTTTCCCATTGGGGTCAAGTGGTTGTTAAAGTGGTGTCTGGACAATCTTTTCTTCTATCCTCTGCCTGCTTTTCAGCTGATTCATAACATCACAAACATCAGCCCGGATCTCCCAACATACTTTGTGATAAAAGAAAAATATGCAGCATAGTAGTTACTTTATCCAAGAATGCAAGAATATTTTTCTCTTTTTTTTCCCTCAAGTACTCTGTATTTTTTTTCAATATATTCTTTCACTTTCTAAGGAAGAGCTATTTATAAATTACATCTCTCTGGAAAGAATACCAGTAACAATTATTTAACATGGCAATCTTGACTCACCAAAAAAAGCAATGCTTTTTGTTGCCCTTAGCAAAATTTTGACCAATCACTAATTATATTTTAAGAAGCTGAATGATAAAAAAGTATATATATTAAAAAAAAAAAAAACCAAAAAAAACCTGTGGTTAACTCTGCACAAAGTATCTAATGATGGCACCATGGCAGGATGGGTGGAATGTGAGTGGTCTGCAATATTCCAGTGCCAGAGGCTGTCCAGGTGGTTACTGAAGGGTCAACTGGGGGAGGCTGAAGGAAGAGCAGCTGGAGGAGCCTGCTGGAGCTGAAGATGGTTTTTGGAGTCTGCTCTCACAGTCCTTGCCTAGACAACCTCCATCAGCCTTTTTACTGGTTTGGGTGGCAGAAAGTGGCAATGTGAACACCACAAGGGACTGTGTATGCTGCTGATGAGGAAGAAAGGAAGAGGGAGTCAGGGGAAGAAATTGGAGGAAGGGAATTAGGATTAGGATATTTTGTCTCTCTAAACAGCAATCTGTCATGGAGATCCATGCCTTTCCTTGTGATTACAGAAGAGCACTACTTAATTTACTATCTGCCATTCAAGCTTTAATAAAGGCCAGGCCTGACCAGCTCTGCCTGCATTGCTGAGATACATCTGGATAATACTTGTCTGATCTAGATATTTGTCTGTCCCCCAAGCCAGGCCAGCAGCAGTTTGCTGATGGAATAGCAGCTCTTGGATCTTTGTCTTGCATCTACCAGTTTGGTCTCAAGTCAGGACATACCAACAAGCATTGATAGTTCATCTCCAGCTGTCTCCTGCACAACTTGCTGCAGCAGAGACAACACAGGGGTTACCAACTCAAGACAATGAAACCATACCTTCTTTCTCACAGAGTAGAGAAGAATACTATGGAATATATTAGTTTTATTCTAATAAGTAAAACAACATCAGAAATAACATCTGCACAACCCCCTCTGACCCTCTCACAGTAAACCACCAGTGTCTGCTTTTTGATCCTTAAACGGGAAAACTGAAAATACAGCCCTTGCAAACTTCAATTGAGCCAGTTGGTAGAATGAAGATACAAAGAATGAGATGTCTTGCCATTGGCTGTAATCTAAATCTAAAGACACTAAGCCCACAGAGATACATTAAAGTCAGAGAGCCTGTCAGGAAGGCAGATGGCAAAATAAACAATTTGGGGAAAAAAAGCACTAAACCCCTTGCTGGCATTTAATAGTAACATGGGTAGGACAAATCTCACCAGGGTGGGGAATGTTAGCAGCCTGTTTGTGACAAAATGAAATAAAATTATTTGAATTGGCACTTATGTTCTCATAAATCTGACTGACACTTGTATTAATGTTTTTACCTGGGATTTCAGCCTTCAACTGGGATGCTGAAAGCTGCTTGCAGAAAGGAGCCAGGCGTATGATGGAGCCCAGCATCCCTGACACAACTCACTTTCTGCAGTGACCCCTATTTCCTGGCTTGCAGGGGCACTCCCCTGCCAGACCACAGCCTTTGTTCACAGCTCCCAGCCCATTTCTGCCAGCTCTCTGTCTGCAGGTCTGTCTGCAGGTGCTCTCCCTGGGAGTGTGCAGGGCTGGGGCTGGCCAGGCTTTCACTGCTGCATCTCCCTCAGCTTCTTTAAGGGGTTCTTTCCCTTCTTTCTTTTTTCAAATTATCCATCAGCCAAAGTTTTAGACTCTGTTTTCTACATCAAACCCCAGGAAAATCTACAGCTAGATAAATCCCACATTTCAGGTCCTGCCTGATATGTCAGCTATGGTGTCACTGAAAAGGATCTGAATTACCTCCTCCATGAATTCAGAAATATGTACAGACCCACATCTAGTACCTTTCTAATGCTACATGTGCTCTTGTTCCAGACCATGCTGCTCTCAGCAGGACACTCTGGTTTAAGGCTGTGCTTGCTCAGGTCTCCATCTGAACACAGCTGGCTCAGATTTCAGCAGGTGTCTCACCTCCTGTGGTTTAGGTGCACTTTCCTGGGAGCTAGTTTTATTTCACAGTGAGAGACAGCTCTGTTCCCTCTGTAGAGGGAACAGGCATAAAGGGGAAGGTGGCTACTTTTTACTGCTTCCCTGATGTATTCCACTCTACCAGTCACCCTCCATGTGCTCACCACTCTGTGGAGTGCCAGAAGACCTGCTGTGCCCAGTGAGAAGAGGGAGAAAAGCCTTGTTGCAGTGTCTATATTTTTTATATCTCACCACAAAGAGTTTCTCTTCATTTTGTTCTTCTAGTTTTGAATATCCCTTTTAAAAAAAGCCAGCAATTAAAATACAAAAACCCCCTCCACAGATCTATCCAATGAAGATAATTTCAGACCAAACTCTACTTCTTTATTTCTGTCTCTAGAATCTTGCTGCCACACGGGTAATTGCAAAAATAGGCTCCACCAGCTAAGCTGACCAAGAAGACAGAAACAGAGACCTCTGCAACCTCTGAAATTTGCCTAAATAATTCTAGTGTCCTTTACTAGAATTGCAGTGACCTCCAGGAGCCTGCTCCAAGTTCATTGGCTTCATTGTCTCCCACTGACTTAGCCCAGACTTTCAGAAAGTTTTCTAAGCCTGGAAGGATGAGTATAGTACAGATGAAAAAACCAAAAAAAAGCCATGAGTGTGCTGATGAGAAACTGAATAGCCTAGAGCCTTCCATCTCTAAGCTGCTGATGTCTGCATGGTTAAAAATGAACTACCTAGGGCTATGTGAACCCCTGGTGTTAGCCTGAGCAATGCATTCACATCCATTTACCTGAAATCTAAATTTGGTTTGCTGCATTTCATAACCACATGGAAGATGACAGCACCTCTTTAATGCTGAATCATTGCAAAAAGTTTCCAATTTTTATGCATATCAGCACAAAAGCAACCACTTCCACTTACCCAGGAGTACTGTAGATCCATATCAGTTAGGGAGTATGTAAGATGTGGCTGATGAGAAGAGCAAGTACAGTTTTCCCATTCTTCTATTTTTGAAATTAAAAAGTCACAAGGACAGAGCTGGTTGTCAGGAAACGGCTTCCAGTCACCCCACAAGTGAAACTCTGTTTCAGAATGGATTGAAATAGTTCCTAAGTTATTAAGTCTGGAAGTGTATGAGCGGCCCAGAGAGGCAGAAATAAAATCTGTCCTGGTCTCAGTCTCTTCTTTTCTCCTTGTGCTGTCTCTCCATGTCTTCTTTTCCTGAGCTTTTGGCAGCTTCATGCAAGAAGTTAGTGCTTCTTCATCCTCTTCAGAGAGATAAGCATCTTCTAAGGTATCTTTAAAAATGCAAATACTTGTTATAGTATGTTGCAATTCATTAAGAAAGAAGCACACTTTTTTTTTTTTTTTTTTTAATTTAATAGCTGTCTTTCACTTTATATAATGAAAAAGCCAAGGACTCTGGTAAAAAAATTAACAATAAAAAAACTCTCAAAGGAACACTTACCAAAAACAAAACAAAACAACCAAACCAAAAAACCCAAACAATTAAAAAACCAAAACAAATTTTTAAAAAAGAAAAAAAAAAACAAGCAACCCCCACTGTGGGGGTCCAGAGTATTCCTCTGGCTTCCTTGGAAGGTTTAAGACCCCCCTGGCGGGGTCCCCAAAGACCCTTGAATGAGACCCAGGTGTCTCGGGGGCTGGATTTGGCTCCTTGGAACAATTTACCAACATTGAGAGAGGAAATGCAAGCCGCAAAAATAAATAGAGTGTAAATTAGACTGTTAGAATGTAGAATTAGCAGATTTCTAGAATGTTTGTGATAAGGGACACGTGGCCAAGATGGAGAATTGGGGGTGTGGATACTTCTTCCTCCTTCTTCTCCGTGTCATCCATGCTGGGTGACACGCTGGCACTTTTAGATTGGATGAGAACAGATCTGGACCATGTAACAAGATTGTATTGTATTGGGGGTCATTTGTAAATACCTAGTACGTAGTTTAGACTATAAAAGATAAGTCCTGCCTCTGCCAGGCAGATTCTGCCATGGACGTCTGGCGAGCAGACTGCTGTTCGCTGGACAAAGCATTCCTGAGATAAGCAACAATAAACAACCATGAAAACCTCTAAGAACAGCCTCCTGCAGTCTCTCATCGGCGGGCATTGGAAAGAGCTGGGTTCCAAACCACCTGCATGTCCTCCAGAGGTGATCTCAGGTCTAAGGAAACACCTCAGGATGTGACACCCCACCCCCAAAAAACCAAAACCAAATAATTATTATAATTAGGGAGATGGAAAGGATTTTGTACTGGGTCAGGCATCTGAGCCAAAAGTGAGATTTATTCTCCATTTGGTATATTCATCTTACTCCTTCAAATGTGTGGAAAATTTTATTAGTTCTGCCCATGAAAATTTGCTAACTGAATGTCATATTGCTGATAGTTTCAGAGAGCATGAGCTGAGCTGGAAAAGTTCAGGAAGCTTTCTGGACTATTGCTCTCCCACCCCTCGTATGTTTGTTGTATTTACAAAGTAGTTGCTAAAATCTCTATTTCCTCATGTGTTTCATCCCAAGCAGTGATTTGGCTGGAGCAGTAGTTCAACAGGTAGTTTAAACTCTTTTTGCTAATACTGGATTATAAATAATGATATAAAAATATGTAAAAATAATTTGGGCAAAAAACCTTCAGAGGAAGAATTTTTGCACAGTCAGATCAGAGATCTACAGGAGACTCCAGAAAATCAGCTGAGGCCAGAATCAGTTCAGAACTCCTGGGTGTCACAGCCAGGTGTAAGAATTACACAGATGAGAGACCAACTTGCCTATGACACCTCAGAGCTTCCTGCACTCTCAGATGCTGCTGACCCACGGATTAGAACTGGAAATTATCTTCTCACTTGCGAATTTTGTGTTTCTGACCCGAAATGGGATACAAAAATAGGAAACCCAAAGTGTCCCCAGCAGGGAGGCCCTGCTGTTATACAATTCTGTTTATCTAGGATCCCCACTTGTGAGATATGCTGTTACAGAACTCCACCAGGGCCAGAGGAAGCGGGTTTCACACGGTGAAGTCAGCGCTATCGCACCGACATCTCAGCTGGGGCTCAGAATCGTGGGTGGTGAATGACAGACCAGGACAGGGCTGTTTACAGCCATGTTCAATCCAGTGTCATTTGCCAAATGCTGGAGAGAATGCTGATGTGGTGCTGTACTTACTGAGGGGAACCAGAACGTGCTTGACATCTTCCAGGCTCTGTGCACTTGTTTTCTTTGTTCGGACCAATTTCTGCAATCGTTTTAACGTTCCCCTGGACTCAGCTTTATTGTCTGGTTCTGTACCCTGCCAAAACAACAAAACAAGAAAGACATTAAAACCATTCAAACCCTAAAAATATAAACTAAGGGTAGCATGATGTTTATCTTGAGAATGACAGTGTTGGATTCTAAGATCTGATCATTGACACAGTGCTTTTGAAAGCCAGGCTTTTCCTTGCTTCAGACTAATAGGTTAAAAATGGGGAAAAGGCACCTCACAAGAAACATCAAGCTTAGGCTGGTGTTCATATTGTTGTTTACATATTACTTTCCTTGAATACCTGAGCATTACTGAATACAAGCAGGACCTAGTGAAATAAACATACATCCATACCCCAAAAATCTGAAACTGCCTTATTCTTTCAGGCACTGTTATTATAAAATACTCCTAGTTATGTAAAATATTACTACTGTTATTGTTATTATGTGTCTAGATACACCTTTCAGGGCTACCTTCATGGGTGATATAAATCACACTGATGATGATGGAGTCTATGCTGACATCTTCCCTTAAGGATAGGACTCTAGGAGTCCTTCTTTAATCACAATAATGCAAAAGCTCCCAGAGTGGATAGCAGTTGGGTTTAGACTCCCTCCTTCTCTGCAGCATGCTGCATCTCATGAAATCTGCAGTGTTCTGGAAACTGAGAATCAACCACTGGAACACAGCAGGAAGGCAGAGAACTGACACCTTTTCATGCCTCCAGTGCCTCTTGTAAGTCGTGGCTTCACCAGTGTCTTAGTTCTGCAGTGAATTCTGCAGATATCCCCAAAAGCTGCACATCAGTCTCAAAGTACCACAAACTGAACTCATTACAGATGAAATTAAAACCAAAGAGACTTTCCAGAAGTTCAGCTGATGATCTCCAGCTACTGGCAGGTGCCCAACAGGGAGGATGTGAGCACAGATAGATCCTCCATAGGACACAATGTACACACCAGCACCAACTGCTCTGCTGTGCTTCTTCTGTCCTCCACCTGTGTGCAGATTTCTTTCCTCTTCCAAATTCAAGAGAGCAGGAATGCATTTTTACCTCAGCTAAGGAGAGAAACTGAGGTGCAATTTTTCAGTCTCTCATTGTGAGATGTCTTTGCAAAATAAATCGCAGTGGTTTAAAATGCTAATATTGCTCTCACATTAGATCTCTTGTAGCAATAATAATTTGTTCACTTATAAGTAACGACACAAAAGCAACATGATGACTTTGATTTATGATCTGGGGTTTCCATCATGGAGACATCAAGATAAATGGAAGATAATCTATTCAGATAATTTCATTAATGGCAAACTCCAATCCTCTTTTCCTTAAAAGCACTCATTTCATAGAGTCTATTGTTAGGGAAAAGTCATAAGTGCTTAAATAATAAATGCAGTAACTCTCTTTCATGGAGGAAAAAGCTCGTGCAGTATCAGCTGGTGGTGAGATAGCTTTTAAATTTACAGTATTTTATTTTGGCTTACCTAAGCATTTAAATATGGAATTTTATCTGCCTATCCAAACATTCTTCAATGTAGAAACCTGACAATCAGGTGATCTGTGCTTTACCCAATCTATAAGCAAAGCTATCTATAAAGAAAGAATTCTTGCATGAATAAGAACCAAGAATATTATTGATTTCTCTACTTAATGGGTTTTAGTGATGAAAAATCATGTCACATCACAAATCAAAATTAATTGCATAAAAAAATAAATCATAGGCTGCCCTTTAGTTGCAAATAATTTGCATGAAGTGTTCAGGAATACTTAAACACAAAAAAATATACATTTTAAAGATGCACTTCTAAAATACATTACAGAAGAAAACCTAAATTGTGTCTGATAAACAGTTTCCAGTTTATTCCAAGGTATTTTAAATACCTTAGGAATCTTTGCACAGTGAGATGTTATGAGGATTAACCTGGTGACAGAAATACAGCAATTTGGGAGCTAAGTGTAAAACACTGCTGGTCAGATTCCTGCAATCTCAGTCCTGTTGAGCACTCTCTTTCCTGGGTGTAACTGCATTAATTTCAATAAAACTACTTGCACAGCATGTCACTTCTCAGCATAAAGAATTTAGTCATGGCACAGTCTAATCTCTGTGATTTTTCTTCAACTGCTTTGCCTTTCCCAAAGAAGTGCAATGCACTTAAATTCAGAGTATAATGTAATAGTGCAAAGACAAAAATTAGTGTGTGTTTACTGTGTCCATGGTGCTAATTGTTTTGGTACCATAAAAATATTTGGAAAGTTTCAGTAATAACATGGCTGAATAATTTATATTAAAAGAGTATGTAATGATAGACAACTTTTTGCTCTGCTTAAATGAGTTCTGTAAAACACACCAAATTTGGACAAATTTTCTCTTAAAAATTATGGATAAAGCCACAGTCAACCAGTGAATAGAGAAGTACTGTGCAGACTTCTTTCATGTGCTCCTGCCCATAAATATCTGACCTTTAAATATTCCCATGATGTTGGTCTGGTAGTCCAACTAATTTAAAATGAGTACAGAGTGAGACTAAGCAGCCTAGGATAATAGGCAGATTCTTTCCTGGGAATCACAGCAATAATAAAATATTCCATAAATGATAAAGAAATATAATGATTAATAGCAGAGCAATAATACAATATTCTACAGAAGACAAAGAGATACCATTATTAATTACTTGGATTTGGATAAAGATATTTCAGCTTTTGGAGAAGGAACATATAGCACAGGAAAAACCAGCCTGTTGTTCCCAGCTGTTGGTGAAAAAATTAAACAATTTTCATGGCAACTCACCATTTCACTGTTACCAGGCACACCTGGATTGTGAACTCGTGGTGGGATCCATTGCTCATAGTTTATCACCTAGATAGTAAGAAAAGTAAAATTAAAAAAAATAAAAACAAAGAATACAACTTACAAAATATGAATAAGCTTATATAGCATAATGTAATTAAACATAGATAAGAGCTCAGCAGTATTTCAGCCTGGTATTGTGTGGATATGAAAGTAAAAGATGGACATACACCAGCTGCCACGATTGAAATTATTTTGGTATTGAGCTGTCTTGATTTCCCCCATTATCTGGGACTCAGGAAGGTCTTGGAGACATCACAGTGAAAGTGGTACCATGGCAGAGCTGTGTATTATAGTGTGGGATCCTTGGATCTCATCCTAGATCTTGGCTTTCCATCTCAATGAACAGGAAAGCCAGAGAAGACTTCCCTCAGCAGCAGCCCCCAGCTGAGGAACATCACGGAGGCAGTTCTAAAACTTTGCTTAGTTCACCTCATTTTTCCTGGGATGTTGAGTACCAGGGGTGTGATTTTGAACTGGACTAACAACGTGGAGAAAACGGGACAATCCTCAGACTATTCACTCTTCCATCTTCTGCCCAAAAGCCATTTGTTGGTCACACTATCCTCAGGAGAGGAACACCAGAGGGATGCACCTTCCTTGGGGCACTGCTGCAGTCCCTTGGGGCAAGCCTGACAGTGCCTGGAGCTCAGCAGGAAAGTGATGAACACTGGCCTTTTCCCTTCATGAATATGAATGACACGTTGAAGGCTGAATGCAACCTAAGAATTTACGTGAGAAATGAGGCATGAAACATTTCTGAAAATGTATTAGCCCAAAGACTGCATTACTTGATATTTTATGTCCTTCCCAATATGCTACAAAGGCTTCGAGCCATCAAGGGAGCCCTGCTAGACATGAGTAAATAAGAACAAAGGTATGAAAAATAAATGCAGAAAGTAAAGGCACTTTTTATGGCAAGGTACAATTTTTGCAGTGGTGCTCATGCTATATCCCTCAACATGTACTTCTGTTTCAAGCCCCATTTTCCAGCACTTACAGAATGAATGGAATGAATGAATGTCAATTTAGGAAATGGAGAAGGATTAAAGCTTTTGTGAAGCACTCAGGGAAACTTATTTGCTTTCTATTTTCCTATTTTTTTTTCCTTCAACAAGAGGAAAAAAAATCTAAGGTGTTCACCTGTGCTACTTACTCCTGCTTGTAAATTTGCCTCTTCCATGGCACACAGAATCACAAACTCCCACAGACTGGCTGAGGTAGGAATGCAGTTTTGGGGATTGTCAAGTTTGGCTCCTTGCTCAGAACTGTCACCAGAGCAAGCTGCAGAGGTCCATCTCCTGACAGGAATGTCTCCAAAGATGAACTTCTCACATCCTCTCTAGGAGGCTTCATCAGTGTCTGACCACCTCTTATACTAGAAGAGTTCTTTCTTTATGCTGAGTGAAATTTCCTATATCTCAGTTTGTGCCCATTGCTCCACCACATTCCTGGGAGCAGCAGCCTGTAACTCCCTGGACTTTCTGGGACAGCTCAGTTGTGTGAGCTATCCCACCCAGTTTTGTGATCCTGAGGCTGCAGTTGAGCATTTGCATGCAGACTTCTAATTCCTCCCGTCTGCTCCTCATGCTGTGTGCATCAGCAGACAGGCACTTCATAAGGATACTCATTTGTACTGATTTTGCAGAAAAAGAGCTTCCCCCATTATGCTGTTCTCTCAGCATTTCCTTGTTTGTGTGTGTAATGTAGTGCAGCAAATGAATACAGATATAATCAGACTATTTTGGAAGCTTAAAAGAGAATTCTATCAACATTACCTTGATGATAATGAAAACAAGAGGCAACAATCACTAAAATTTGAAACAATGTCATTAAACCTGAATTTTTTAAAAAGCAAATGCAATAGATCTTAAACTGATACCAAAGTTTGGAGGGACCCAAGTCCCCATAGTTTATCTTTTATGCACCTGAAAAAAGCATCTTCAAACGCTTTGAGAAGTCAAAAAATGACTTTGCTTGTAAAATGGGGCAAATGATTCATGGGGGAAAGTTTTAAGGGATTTTATGGGAACTTATACTTAAAGCAAACATAGGCCTTATTTCCTTTTTCCCTCCACAGTCTGTCATGTCTGAGGAATGACCTCTAGTATCTTTACCAGGAACCAATCCAAAATCTGTCATGGCAGAATAGGGGCAGAGCCAGAGATCCCTCCCATCAAGGGAAGAACTTCTGTAGGAAATCAAAGCATAATCTTTCTCCACGAGGCTTGGAAAATGAGAGAAAGAAATCAGAGAATGAGAGATGCAAAAGAAAAGAGTTCTTTCCTTCATCCTCAGGTATTCTTTTGTCAGCTGGGAGAGCAGATAACCATGGGAACAAACTAACAATGCAGAGACAGATAAAACCCTGGGGGAAAGCAGGGGACACCTGGGACACACTGACTTTGCAGGCACCAGTTTCCAAAATGATTATCTGTCCCCCAAATGCAGATCATTTGACTCTTTTTTACCCAGATCTTGACTTTGACCTACACTGGAGCTGAGCACTGCCTAAACATTGTGTCTTCACAGTTCTCTGTCTTATCTCAGATGCCTCAAGGGTGATGAATAAATATTTTTTTTCTTGGTTTTAACCTAAACATCTAAAAGGACTCCTGACATTGTATCAAAACAACAGAGGAAGCTCAGCTAAGAGCTTTTCCTAAAGTTTAATCCTCACCTTGAATTTAAAACTTTTCTGCAAAGGAAAATTTAATAGATTTTCAGGTTCTAAAGAATTTTATTGTATTAATTCCTCATTTAGAACACACACATATATACAGGTGTGTTACACATTTTTAGTCCCAAACTAGGTCAACTGTTGTGTCCTGTGAAATCAGCAGAGCTAAGCTGGTTTGCCACAGACTGGAACTGAAGTAAAACATTATCAGAGAAAACATTGGGCTGGAAGTGAAATAAAACCCAAACACCAGTCATTCCAATTCCAAAGCTACAAGTCTTTTCTCCTCATCTCTGCTGTTCACCAGTTAATGAATGGGTTGTTACCTACTTTATGTTGTTGATTATGCAAACCCAGGGGTCAGAATTCATTAATTCCTTGTGCCAGTGGGATGACAAACACAGATTTAGGAAGAAGAGATATGGTAGAAGTTTATAGAAATTCAGGAAGCATTAGGATGCATATGCCAATATGGATCATGCAAGACAGATCTAAACACTTATTATAGATCTTGCCAGACACAGCTCTAGCACATCAATTTATCAGAAATGTATTCACTCAGGGAAGGAAAAGGTTTTCTAGGCAATGAAATCCATATAGTCTGCATAAGAAAAATCATGAACAACTTTAGAAGTCACCAGAATCTTCTTTTAAAATCAGCTTCTAAAGTACAGAGGCATACTGAGTATGAAGTTTAGGCTAGGCAAATGCTGGATGGAAACAAGAAATGGAATTGTATTTGAATGAAAATTTAGATTCTGAAAAAAAAAAAAGAGGAGTTGCTTCACCTGACATGTTGTTTCTTCTATCTTCTTTCCTTGGAGCAAATGTATTCCATCAGCAATAATATTATCTTCTGTGAATTATGACCAAAAAAGAGAAAACATGCTTTAAAATGTCCTGCTTTATGTTCCTATGAGGAATATCATTTGAATTGCACTTGATGTTTTGAGCTGACATTTTGACTCTCTGAAGTTAATCTTATATCATTTAAGCATACATTTTATCTTAAACTGCTTTGAAGTGAGACTGCAGAACAAATTGGCAAACTGACTCACAGAAAGAAAACTCATTTGTGCTTATTTCTTCTTCTGTACTCAGTACTCAGTTTACTAACCCAGAACCCCACTGTGACTTTCCTCTTGCCCTGCTAATTTACAGCAGCAAAGCCTAGAATATTCATATGAAAAATGAAGGGCAAAAATGATCTTTTCAGCTGGGATCTGTTTATCTGAGATTAGATTAGAAATTGCTTTCAGAGGATGAACGCCCTCCCAGCTCTTGAAATAAATGAACATTTGGATGTGAAGAGTATTAACCTTCACTACAACATTGAGCAATAATAGGTCAAACAAGTCTGAAAAAATTATTTTAAGCAAGCTTTCTTTGAAAGATCTACTTTTACTCCCAATCTTAAGGCAAAACACCCACTACTGTACAATTGTAGGACAGCCCTAAGGATTAGATTCCACCAGAACAGACATCAAGATCACTCAGATATTTTGCAGGGAGAAAAAAAAAACCATGAAGAAAAATATCTGCTAATCACACCACATTTTCTAAAGTCACTAGAAAACAGCAGGAATGTGTTGGGTTGTTTTTTTCTCATTAATCCTAATTTGGCATCTTTATTGCTTCTGTGGAATACCTTGCAGCATCAGTGGTTCTCCTGTTTGCAAAAGGACACCTTATTTAAAATATAGATCCACAAAAACTAACTGTAGGCAGGCGAGACTGATTGCATAGTATTCCCCACAATTAACAGGAAAAGAAAGAGTAATTCAATAAATAATTCTGAGTGACTTAGTTTCTCTGGTATCACATGGAAAAAGTGTCTGAATGTGATCATTAAAATTTCTATTCGAAGAGGCACATAAGATCCTGGTCCAGATTTTGTCTTAAGCACCTACAAATCTCCCTGAAGTCACTGAGGGCCTGGTGGCTGACAATCTGGGTGTTTGTTTCATTATGTAGCTAGCTGGACTTCCAGGGGCATCATAACTCATCTTTAGAAGTGCTCATGCAGCACCAGATTAACATCACTGGGCTCTTTCTGGTCCTCAGGATAACTTGTTTTCATCTCCTGCAGGCATCTCTGTACACTTCATCCCTATGCTCTCTGAGCTTAATCTGGAAATTAAATCTTGCAGTGTTCAGCTCTTTGCCCCAAAGTCCTCTTACAGTCTAATCCAAAATGCTATTATTGAGTAGCTGTTTGCATCTGAATCACAAACAATTGTGGGGAAACATATAATGCCCTTAATCTGAAAGACTACATCCAGTGACACTGCTTTTGATGTAATTTTGTTCCAACCCAAATTAAAACAGCAAGTTATTTAAGCAAACCTTAGTGGTCCCTCCCAACCTTAGTTTTGGTTAGCTGTAATAATTTGCAACCACAGTGCTCTTACATCTTGCTTAGATCATCTCTCCAACCTACTGAATAATGGAATAAGGTATTTGTGTAAAAAAACAACCAAAAAACAACCACCAAATAACAGCAACGACAACCAACTACCACCACCAACAACAATAACAAGATAAAAAAGATATAAATTAACTTCAAATAGAACTGAAGTGCTCTTGTCTTCCTTATCTGGTAACAGGTACCAGCCACCCTCCTGTGGAATGAATTAGGACCAGAGGAGAGTCACATCCACTCAGAGGTGTCAGCTCTTTCCTGTTTGTCTCCACAATCCTTCATGGAAGCCCAATGACTGTGACTTCCACACTCAGCTTTTCAACAATGATGCTTTAAGGCTGGGAGATCTCAGGCTGATGATTTGGGTTTGGCTTTGTGAGCAAAGGCAGGTGTTTCCACTATTGTGTCTGTAGGATAAATATGTGTTAACTGCATTTTCATCCTGGAAAATTTGTATTTGTAGGTGTAATAATGCACATGCTGTCATCAAGGGCTTCATCCAAAGGCTACAAGTGTCTGTGGATGTCTCCACAATTACTTCAGTGGGATTTGAGACAGGTCTGTGAATACAGCTCAGAAGTAAGCAGAGAAGTCTATGGTGACCACCACACATGGATTTTAAATATAACAGAAATTCATTTTGTGCAATAGACTTGCAGCCCTTGAAGAATTATCTCTGCTAAGAGAAAAGTTTGATCAATAGTGACGAATTATCTTGATCAATAATGATACACTCTGAATCTCCTTGCAAAGGTTTTCACTGCTGTGTGAAGGGGACTTCCCTTGAAATAATTTTACTGCAGTAGGGGAAAGGGAGATTTTTATTTAGCTGCCAGCTTTGCTTCCTGTTCCCTCTGGGCCCCTGCCCTTCAATTACAACACTTGTCAGCTTTTAAAATGTGCACTGCTTCTTTTGCATGCTTTGGATATTTAAAAGGGTAAAAAGTGCCTGGAGTAGAAAAGACTTTGGAGGAAGGTCAAAAAGTTCTGCTTTCTCATTCAGCCTCTCCCCACTTCCAATCCAGCAACCTCTGGAGTATCATTGGAAGAATCATTACAAAATTGTTTTGGTTAAAAGTAAGATTTGTCAGGAGAGAAATGCTTAATATTTCTTTCACCTATCATTAGAACCTGTTCCTTGCAAGCCAATGACACTTACTGAAGGTCCCTTTCCCTCTCACTAGTTCAGTACAAGAATTCCTCTAAATCTTCCTGTCATCTCTTATTTCTGGTTCTGGTTCAAGAAACCAAATTTGCCCATAGATGACAAATGCAATATGTATTGCAATGCCAGATCTATTTCCAAACTTTTAAGTGTTTAACTTCAAGTGCTGAACAAAATTCAGAAGGAAAGTTGGTGCCCTGTCCTTTACTTTCTTTGACATATCCAGGTAATTCTGGAATCTCCTATCAGTGGATGATCTCTAGACAATTTGTACAGGAGATATTCCCACATTTTTTGGTTTAAATTGAGAACAAGACATACTTCCACTTTAATCTCACATATCTTAGTTTCTGCTGAGCCTTTTCTGGTTTAGTATGATTAAGAAACAGTAGGAGATCTAGCTTAACTTTGAAAAGTACAAATATAAATGCCATTCCTGGAAGCAACATCAAGCAGATTATCAAAGTATTTTGATTTTTAAAGTCCATTTTGTGTTTAAATAGGTGAGGTGACTGCTCACTTGTTAATATTCAATGTTGTTTTAATGAATTTGTATTGGTACACTCTCAAGCAGTGTCATAAGCAACTTCCCATGCATTAACTGCAAGGTTGTTTTAATAAAGTTAGTCAGAACAGGATTAGAAAGAGAATCAGAATCAAAAGTATTTGCATCTAAAATTTTGCCAACTCTCTTTTGCACCTGCCACAAAAAGCTTTGTGAGAAAAGTTGCACCCTTTCCCTGTTGGATATCTGGAGCTGTGTAAAATATCCAGGAAACACAGATTACTGTGGCTGGGCAAGCCCCATACAACACAACTATGGCAATTTACTGTAGGGAAAGTCTCCTATGGACTACAGAGAGAATTGGTCATAGAGGGTGTTCTTAGCTTCCCAGTTTTAAGATAAGCTTTATTTTAACTACTTTTATCCCTCTTGGGGACAAAATTAACCTCTAAAAGACCTGGCAAATTATTTAGCTGGATTATTGGTGAAAATGAGAAATTTTCCTAGGTGCCCTTTTGAATACTTTATTGAAAATGCAAAATCAGCTGAAATCTGTTTAGCAATTACCTTCAAGCTGGCAGTGCCTTCTTAGGTACGAATCATTCTCCGGCCTCCTGGAGCCCTGCCAAAGTGTGCCATTCACATTTTTCCTGTCTAAAGTAAAAGCACAGAGAGGAGACACCTGAATTCACAGCAAACCTGTGAAATAACAGGAAATTCTATAAAAATGGCATCAGCAAATCAAACAAGCTTGCAGACACTGGAGCATCTGCTCAGACATGGAAATGAACTGATGATTTTGAAATATAGGAATTTTGGTGGATGGATAGATGGATGGATGGATGGATGGATGGATGGATGGATGGATGGATGGATGGATAATATTTATTATGACCAGTCTTCAAGTTTTATCATCTTTTCCTGTGTTCTAATACCTCATTTGACATTGTTAACACATGATCAGGATGATTGTTATCTTAACCCTGGTTTTAAGACCTAGCATCCCATAAAACATCTGTGCTTTTGTTTTGCTTCCAGGAATTGTATAATAATAACAATAATAATAATATTAATAATATAATAACAATAACAATAGGTGGTAGTAGTAGTAGTAGTATTTAAGTCTACCATTACCAAACTAGAGTTTGCAAGGAATAACATCAAAGATGCTCACAGTGAAGCTCCATGGACTCCAAGGCTTGCACTGTCACAGCCTGGATGGCTGAATTAGGCTGGTTTTGAGTAAGAGATGGCCATTCTCCTTCTCCCTCAGTGAATTTCAAAGTGCTCATGCTCACAACACATAGACAACTATTTGGGGGTTGTGTTTTATGGGTTTATTTGGTTTCATTTTCTTGAGTATTATTTAATGCTGGGTTTCACTCAGAAGATTTTCTTTGTGAAAGCTCTTGTTGATCCTGTCAGGTGCTGGGAATTCATTACAGCCTGTTTGCTGTAGACCAAATGACACTCTCCTGCATGAAAGTGCTCCCAGTGCAGGGCTGCAGAGTGAAGCCTTAGCACAGGGGAGCTTTCATCTATCTGAGACACCTTGTGAAATAAAGCCTCATCATTACAGCCACATACAATACCCTTTATACTCAGCAAGGACTAGATACAACAACTAAACCAAAGCCCCAAAGAATAAAAGAAAGCATGATAACAGGAAGCTCTCCCTGAAAAAAAATCCAGGAGATTTCACTTTTAAGAAGCTGATGGTTTTTTCCTATAGAGTATTTACAAGACAGAACCCATTGAAACACAAGTGCAGGTAACAATACACAGTGTCAGGATGGGTTTAACAAAACCCCTGAATTTCCTTCTTGGTGATCTTGTTTGTGAAAATTCTCACAAAATAGTTTAAAATGGGAAAGGGCAAGAGACCTGAATTTTCTTAGATCAGAGACATTTCAGTGTTTTATTGAAATGATTAAAAGAAACACTGGACATGCTGAGTATTTCTAATGTTGTCCCATAACAGGTTTTTCATCTCAATGTGGTTTCTATATTTAACTAGTTTGTTTTCAATATCTACCCACAAATGTGGCCTGGAAAGCAGGGAAGAAGGGAGAATATATTGATAGCTAAATTCTATTTTCTCCTTTCCTTTGCATTTGCTCCAACAGATGCAAAACAAATCAGACCCTTAATTAAAGTTGGTTCTCTGAGATTAGAAAGTAAACAGTAGATGATTTAAGCAGCTACTAACCAAATGCTTCATTTTCAGACATGGACTTCTGGATGGATCTAAAAGAATTAAAAGAATTTACCATTAGCTGAAAGTCAGAATGAAAAAAATTAAAGTGTGTTTAATGAAATATGGGTATTTTCAAACTAATTCTTCAAAGCAGGGCACAGGGATTTAGCTGTTATTCCCACTGGCTTTAATTGGAGTTACTGTCTCATTCACCCAATCATCTACTCCCACAAGCCACACAAAGCTCTGAAAGTATCTGAGGTTCCATTCTGCAAGAATATTTCTTTTTGAAATGCAAAATTCATGTTGGAATTGGGAGGACCCATCAGGAAGAAGAGAGACTTTCCTTTAGACATGATCTGAAGTGTCCTACAACTTTTAGAATTATGGCCTTAAATTTGGTGACGTAATAACAGATTGAACCAAAGAGTTCCCTATGAATATACCATCCCCAGGACCCTGAGTGACATTTTATTGCCTCAGTAAACCTTGAGCTTTTTGCACATTTACATCAAGGATTAGTCCTAATTCATGCTTCCATCTGTGGTCAGTAGTTCATAGAGGACAACTTGAAGAAGAAACTAACTTCACAGAGGATAAAATAATATCTTTGAATAATTTGTTTCACTTTATCCATTAAAAACCCCAAAGACAGTAGTTTATGAGCAGTTATAGTAGGTGAGAGCAGGGACTGTCTAGTCTGTGACAATGATCAGTAGAAGGGAATAAGCACAAAATTTGGGACCTTCTCCCATCCTCAGTCATGTAGGTCCTAAAGGGATTCCTGAGCAAGAGGGTGCAGCTAAACAGTTGTGGGTTTTTAAAGAAACTGGTCTGTACCCACTCATTACTTTTAAATTTATTGGATTTTGTGATTCCAGAATTCCACCGTTTGATTCTTATTGTTTAAACAAGGAATATTTATTGCATTTCTGCTACTCCATATAATTTGATGCTTCCTTGTTGCCCCTTTGTAGGGAACAGAGAATGATTAATTCCTTGTTCATTTTGTCCATATCTACACAAAAGATCAATAGGAAAATTTTTGCATTATCACTGCCAGGATCATGATGGCTGGACATGATGAAATAATTTTCAGTACAAAATCTTTTCATATTGATTCAAATTATTTTCTTCCAGCTCACTCTTTCTGTTTTTTTTTTAATTGATCAGTCAAATGATCTCATCAGTCTTTCTAAATTTTGATATTTTTTTTTAGAATAGGATTAGGTTTCAAAGATAATAGTTTTATTTGCATTGTAAAATTTGACATTTTAGCTATAGACTTCTATTTTTTTTCTGAGGCAGACCTAGTTCTGATCTAAGCAAGAAACTTTTATGCATCCAGGTGATTTTATCATATTTGGTAGGGCTTGGTAAGGCCTACACAGTAGTTTGACTTCCTTTTAAGTGTTAAATAATGATGAGAAATCCATGAGCAATAGAGTTATATCCATACTTTAATTAATGAAATTTTGGGAGGAGTTTCATGGGGCCCTGACTGGTGACATATAGTTGAGATCTCACAGATGAGTGTAGATCAGTGTTCAAAGCTGATAAGTTACTAGTGTTTTTATCAGATGATAAGAAATAGATTAAAACTCTTATTTAAGACAAAAGAGCTCTTAATTTTCTTAGAAATCTTTACCCATTTTGGGATTTTTTTAGCAAGAAACACAGATAACATTGATGTTCTGAATTTAGTGGGGCCCCACCCACAAATGAAGAAAACAAAAACCAACAAAAACTCCAGGGATTTTCATGTCTGTCACAGCAGACAGATAAGATCTGTCTGTATCATTCCATTAGGCAGGATTTCAGATTTCATTTGGAGGGGTTCACTTCAGTAATGCAATAGCCTTCCACATGAAGCAAAAAAAGAATTTTCAAAATAAATTCCTCTGCCTGCTAATAAATATTGATCATTAGCCCAAAACATAGCATTGTGTTCATGAATGGATTCAAAACATACTGCTATCACAAAAACGATTCATAAAATTATGTCTGACCTGCTTTATCCAAATCATTTTCCAAACAAATTTTTTACTCGGATTAAAAACACAACAACAAAAAAAAAGCTTCTTCAGGAGATTATCAGGTCAATGGTGCAAACATGCTGTAAAATAGGTTACCACTTCAATCTCTCAGAAAAGCAGACATATGGTTAAACCAAGCTCAGATTAACTGCATTTGATTCAGCTGTCCTGGTTCTGATTTTTTGGAAGAAAGCTGTGTGGAAATGAAAAAGTCATGGCAAAAGAACCTTAGTAATGCATTACAAGCTTGTTATGTGCTCTTCAACATTAATACATGTACTCTATGAGAATGAAAGCAACATTGGCAAACATTAATAAAACAACAAGGATGAAAGGTACAGACAAATATAGTGACACTTGTAGACCTTGAACTGGTCTCAACTTACTTTCTTTTTTTGCTCAGTGTGTTCTCAAAGTCAGGGAACTCCTTTTAAAAAGATAGAGAAAAAAAGGTCTATGAAAATCAAAACTGTTTAGTCCAAATGTATTGTTTTTGTCACTGAAAAGACAATGAATTATATACTTTTGATGTGTGTTTTTTAATATCCACTAACACTTCCAGTCTTCTTTTCCCAGCTGCTGAAGCTGTGGAGGACACAGTGAAGCAAAGAATATATGTAATGATGTGTCCTGATTTCAGGAGGCTTCAGTCATCCATGGCTCCCAGGAAGCTGACAACAATAATACCCCTGAAAAACCAGGGAATCATGCTCATACCCCAGGAATGAATGTCAGATTTCTTCCATAGTATGATCCTTTGAAACTTTGTGAGGATTAAAATCCTTTGCAATGGGTTGTGGCTTCCTGACAGACACGAGACACAGAGTTTGTAAACCCAAACATGCAGGGGAATGTGGAAAAGGGCAGAAACTGCAGATAAAATTGAAAGGGACCAAATCAGAATCAAACACTGGCCTGGAGGCAAGATCACACAGCCCCCATGTCCCAGATAATAATTATTTATACCCTGACAAGGTGTGAAAGGAGGAGAAGTGATGTAGATGTTGAAAGAGAGAACAAAAAGGTGTCTTGCTGGGCAAATGGTACCAAAACATCCCAATGCATGTTTGCTGTGCAGCTAACCATGGGCTTGAGGCTAATTTTAACTGCAGGAAAACCTAAGGTTGTCATGCTAGGACTGAAGAGACTCTGTCCCTATATGATTGTGATATGTCCTTAGACGGGATATCAAAGCACTGTGTCACTTTCTTATTTATTTCTTCCAGCCTGAAAAGCAGGAACTGGATTAAAAATGTCCATAATGATACCACTTCAATCTGTTGTGTAACAAGAGGCATTAAAAAATAATATAACCATTCATTATTTTATAAATCTATTTCCTATAATATTATGTTAAATTTATTTCATTCTTGTAACTGCATCTGCATGACTCTTACCACAGTAATTTAAAAATGTCATCCAGGTTGCATGATAAAAACCCAAAACCTGTACTATATAAAACCATATAAGTCCATAATATATTTCTCCCCTACTCTCAGTAAAACTCATCATAGATTTTTTTTAAGCTTTTTCAGGGAGTGCATTAAGAAAAGGCTGTTTTCCTGTTCTGTTTTTTAGCATGGATATTTGTGAATGTTAATAATTACATGCAGTTTCCACATCTTTTTTTTTTTTTTTTTTTTTTTTTTTTTGCCTGTGTCAATTTGCTCACAGACGTTGCATGTAGATGAAAAAAGTATACAGAATTTAGCACTTAGTTTGAAATAATGTAAGCAATGTAAAATAAATTTCTTGCTGAAAAAAAAGTCAGCATTCTAGTCTTGAGACAAGTATTTTCAATAAATCAAGAGAAATTACTAACTGAGATGCAGAAACACAGAGAAGTTAAAAAAAAGTTTAAAAAGTGATTTTAAGGCTTCTTTAAAAGGGTAGTGTAAAATTTCAGAGAAATATCAAATGTTTGATTTCAAACAGGTTTGTTAAAGGAAGCATTGTGCATAGAGCTCAGAGACCAAAGGATACTGTAATTTAGAATCTTTATATGATCCAGGCAAAAAATTGGAGACAGGCTACATTTTGGCAATATACCTTGAAAGACTTGATTCATATATTCACACACCAAAAGGCTGATGTAGGCCATGAAACAGGGTTTAATGTTTTGCTCCACAACTTGAAATCAATTCTAAAAGTCCAGCAAAGTTGCATTGATGACAGTACATCATATATTGAGTTGATGACTGATGCAAGTTCACAGGATATCATGGGAGGGTGTGCCAAAATTAAATATGTAGTGGACTTAAATAGCCATTTTAAAATGGCACCTTTCATTTAACATACTGTTCCTGCTGGCTAAATTGGGGTACAAGAGTAAAATTGCTCTCGTTAGTACTTTTTCAAAGTATCTTTTCAGTACTGACTACATTTAAAATTACATGTAACTTTAAAATGAAACTAGTTTTTGGAAACATATTTTAACTTAGAATGTAAATAAAGGTTCACCTTGACACCACACTCTCTAAAAAGCATAATTATCTTGTTTATGGGAACAATTCTTTCCTTCCTTATCCCAAATGTGAACAATCTGTTTCCTAGAAAAAAAACTGCACATGTGGAAACCCTGCACGATCAAATTATTGATTAAGCCCTTTTCTTCCTGATTTTATCAAATAACTCTGAATTAAGGGATTGAATTAAACCCTCTGGTGTTTCCAGCTGGCTGAGAAAACCTAGAATTGTGTTAAGACTTGCAAACAGGGAAATGACCATTTCAGATAGCCAGCCCTCTTCTTGCCCTCACTGGGATCAAAGGCCAAGTATAACACTGCAGATTAGGGCAGGTATCACAACTGATTTTGATATTCCTGGTAAGAGATTAGAACAACTGATAATTTTTTTGGCACTTTTCTGATATACAGGGTGGTCAATCATATCACAGTCAGCAGTTCAAAAATATGTGTATCTTATGACAATTGATGATTGCAGTCTGACAGGATATATGAAGATGGTTTTTATACTGGACACTCTTCCCCTGAGAAGCTGGAGACAGCTCATGAGGTAGAAGACTGTCACACCAGGTGACAAGAGGTGGAAATTCAGTTTCCCAGTTAATAGCCCCCATTTGATTCATTAGGTACTCATGGCTACCAGCTGTTTCTGAGGAAGGTCCAATTCAGATCTCCTATACAGGAAGTACAGAAACAATTCAAAAAATCAGTTTTTTTCTTTTTTTCTGAGAATATTACTGAAGCTGAGCAACAGACCAAGTAATCATAAAGTTAACAGGCCAATTCTCCAAGAGGATTAAAATCAAAAGGCAAATGTGCACAACAGGCTCAGGATAGTACCACAGGAACCCAGGGTGGAAACATCACTGGCAAATAATTCTGGATACTAAACAGGTCTCTGGAGTTATGTGAAGGAGAAGAACAGTCTACATGAAAGGCATATTTTCTTCATACAGGATGTGTCATTTGGGCAGATGTTTGGCCAGGAGCAAAAAGAGCCGGTTCAAAAAGACTATGTTTAGTGAATTATGTCCTGCACAGCTTCAGTGACCACACTGCCCTGCATTGCCCACATCTCCAGAAGAACTTCACAGCCCAGCCATGATTAGGAAAAATCACAACAGCCAAGTTCACTGCAAGAAAATCACTACCTCGTTGTATTACAAGGAAAAATTTTCTCTAGACCTAGTCACCCTTTGTAAATGTGAGGGAATCTGATGCTGGATGCCTGCCCTGTTGATTTTGAAGCTAGAAAGGAAAAAGGAAGGGGAAAAGCCTCCTGAGGAGGAAGTGTGCCGTGCCAGGCTGCTCCACCCTTTGGAGAATTAGCAGCTCTGTGGAACCTGCCGTGCTTCAGCCAACCATTTAAACATTCACTCGAGTCCATCCCTTCTTAGCAGTGCACTTATACACCTGCATTACTGCATGATGATGGATGGCTAAATGGAGCCAACAATGTCCTGAATTCATCATGCTGTGGGGGCTGCCTGGGACCGAGTGAAGGAATTAAAAATGGGAGAGAAGCACAAATGGGCTCGGTTAATGAGCTTAACAGCCTCATCCAAGGTGTAGCTGTAATAGCTCACAGGCCAGGAATAGCAGATAAGATTACACACAGGCCCCTGGCCTTAGCCACATTTTTCCATAGGTCTTACTGCTGACACGTCATCACTAATCTTGTTTTCCATTTCTAGAAAGTATTTTATAAATAATCGTGTTGATTCTACAGCCAGCACAGTGACACAGCATCTCGCCGTTATTTTTAGTTAAATGCTGAGCTTAACTCCTTTATTTTTCTCTTAAACCAGAAAATACAGCCCAGGGCCAGCCTTGGGAAGCCTCTTGTTTATACTTGGTGAGCCAAGTGTGCCTACCCTATTTAGAGTTGTTTTTATTGAGGATGAACTTTTTATTTAATGATGAACAAATGTGCCATCACCATAATATCTAAGTAAATAAAAATATATGGTAAGAGGTAGCAGAAACCAAAGTGCTGTATTCTTCTAGTCAGTATTATGCAGAAATCTTCATGGACTATACAGTGCTATCCCAAAAAATACTGAGCAGTGTGAAAGATGTTTGCTAAAATTTGTTCAGATTAACGTATGGGATTTTCTAATATTACAGTAGTAGCAAATCTGCTTCTGCATCTTGGCTCAAGGAAAATAAAGTTCTTTACTGGATAGGTTGATTATTTTTCTTTAGACAAATAATTTATGAAGTCTAACTCTAAACCAATACAATGAAAAATCTGAAGATGCTGCCAAATAAAAAGCAGAATAAAACAAGGAAAAGAAAGAAACAGCCTGATGTAAACAACTACTGCAGTTTTAAGTCTCAGTTTTACACATTGTTCAAACAGAGCACAGTGCTGTGGGTGTGTCCTTACCATACCTTGAGAAAATAAAGGGCAATTTTTATTAGTTTTCTACTGCAAAGTCCATTAGGATATCATAGGTCCTATTCTGGGTACAAACCAAAAAACAAATCTGCCTTTTACATTTTACATTGCCAAAATACTGCTTCTAACAGACAAACATCTACTGGCCAAGGAAATATTATTGTAGCAGTCATTGAAATTTAAGTTGGTTTGGAGTCACAGCAAGGAGGGAAAGACTGAATGGATGTAGGAGCTGCATTAAAATGTTCATCTTTGGGCATATAGAGTGGCATGCAGAATACAAACACAAATAACTAGAGCTTCCCATAGTGACCACACTCCAGTCAAGCTAGGATGAGGTTACAGGCATATTTCACAACCACAAATATACATCCTTAACTGGAACATTGCAGAGGCAGCTCATTCTTATAGTGACAAGGCCACAGCTGGTAATAGGGAAAAGCGCTGTCACTCAGGAGAGCATCTCCCACCTATTGCAGGAAAATTATAATGTAGGGACATTTCAGAGCCCATAGATCTGTGCTGATGCTATGAGGAATCACCTTGAGATCTCTGCACTGCTACACCCTCAAAACCAGGACCATTATTTACAGTCCCAAGGAGATTATGTGGAAGAGAGGGACTGAGAACAAGTTGTCTTCAGTCCTTTAGCAACTGAACAAGTTCAAGCCACAGTTCCCCAGGCAGTCTCCCATCCCACCAACTGCAGAACTTTCTCCAGACAAATCCTGTGTGCAAGCCTGCTGAGTGACATTTCAACACCAAAGGCCCAGCAGTCTCATAGGTGCATGGTACCTAACCCAGAGTGCACGTGGCTAGAACTTGTCACAATATCTGAAGGGAAGACTCTTTCTTCTGAATGATGAACATCCTGTTTTCCCATTTATTCCATCACCAGACTGCATCATACATTGAAATAGAAACAGTAATTATAAGCAAAGGCACATTGCAAAGCAGAGAACAGAGATTATGAAATTAATTTTATTAAATTTAATATACCATGTTAAAGTATTTGTCAAAGCATCATCTAATCTACCAATAACAGGCAAATAAGAAGGGATTAAGTAGGGTAACATCATTAAGGAAGGAAAAAGAAAAAATAGAAGACAGCCTTCTTCATGTTTGCCTAATGAGGTCTTGTAAAATGTCAAGTTTATTCCAGAGGCCATCAGTTACAAAATTCATGCAACTGAAGCTTTAGAATTTTTTTTTTATATTAATAAAAAAGGACAACCAAAGACAGTGGTAGTATATTCTTTAGAGACAAACCAATAACTGCACCCAGAGCTTTCATCCACTGTTACTTGCAAGGAGAAATTCTCCTGTCCAGTGCAGCTGCACTAATCTCCCTTTACTGCTTTCTGTACAGAAACTCATGACCTGCTTTCAAATGTGCTTGTTACCACTGGACAGAAATCAGGTCATTGGCTGCAGAGATGAGATTTGAACAGTGGCTCTACAGAGCCTAAACTGGCAGATAAACCAGCAGAACACCACTTGCCCACGTGCAGAGCAATTGTTTTTTTCAGAATGCATTGCATGCTTTGCAATTAAATGTTGCTTACCAAAGACATGGACCTGTCAGGTGCCCCAGAGTTTGGCTCTGTGCTCACTGGAGTCACAGCCTGGCTTTCAGGAGCAGTTGTATCCTTGGCTTCCTGACGTTCTGGGACAGGCTCATACAAGCTGTCCATCGAGCCCTCCTAAAATATAAAATGAAAAATAAAATAAACAGAGATGAACACTTGCAAACATAATAAATGAACCGTAATTTAAAAAGGAATGTGTCTGTGTGATTTGCATAATGGAATGCTTTATCTCCCCCGTGTTTTGAAATCCTTAGTTTTTTTCTCTAAAAAGGCATTTAAGTGTTGATTTTAGTAAGTACCCAAATGCTGTAGTTCACAGTGTCATGACTTAAACACCATGGATTGCCACGTTAAAGCTGAGGGTACAGTAAAAATTAATATTATCTGCTTAGAAGGAGGAAAACCAGGTGTATATCTCCAACTGAACCCTACATGAAAATTCCTATGAAAACTATGAAAACCATATACCATGAAAACTTTTATATGAACCATAGAAATGCTTTATAGTTAGAACTTCTCTACAAGGAAAAAAGTTAATTTGATGCAGAAAGGTAACCCCATTACTTAGAATTAGAAACAATGCTGCCAGCTCCCAGAATTGGACAGTTATGGTTTAGGCCCCCAAAATAATGATAATGCCTAGAATTAAAATTCCATTTGCATTCAAATTTTTGAACTCTGTGTTTTAAAGCACATGTAAGGTTCTTTTTCTCTGACCACAAAGAATAATAAACATTTAAATAGAAACTAAGATTTTCACATTTATCCCACAGCTCCAAGAGCTAGAATTACATATACACACTGCCATCTCATAATTCAAGAGTTAAGTGAAAGCAGATGGCAAAACTAAAGACACTCTAACTCATGATCCTAAATTTTAGATGTTGCCGTTTTGATCTGCACTGAATATTTTCCCAATGAATTTTGATTACTAATTTTAGCTGCATTAATTAAGGAATAAATCAAATTTATAGCAGTGTGACTAACAGCAGAGCAACACCATTGAAATTTACATAATATATTATTATTTAAGGCATTTGTTCCTTTAGTACAGAAGATAAACACAGATGTATATTTGAAGTTATATTATTAATATATAAAGCTTTACAGGCAATATTTTTGACTGGTGGAGCAGCAGTTCAAAGACATGACTAATTTTTGCAAGCACAATGTTTATCAATGGATATTTATTTGCCTCAGTCTGCTAGATTCTTGATAAACCAAAATAAATATTTTGGGAGAAATATTTCATGGTGAACTTCTTGAAAATACTCAAGTTACATACTTGAGCCTATTCTAGGAACTAATGAGTTAATGCTTCCTGGGAAATTGGTGCCTAGTTTATGAAACACATGGAAGTACTGAACATCCAGCTGAGCCTGGGTTTTGACAGCAACTGCATTTTTTTTATTACAGCATTTATTTTTTATCACTGCAAGTATTTTGCCATATAGCAATGATGGTTCAGCCTCCCCATCTGAAGTTGTGGATGGAACATATTTAGAAAAAAAAAATGATGAGTTTAAAAATTTGTTACACACTTCCAGGGTTCTGCAATGTGAAATGCAGCCATATACTTCTCCCACAACAGGGAATAAAACACAAATTTGGTGAGGAGAATATTTAATGAAGAGAAGGAAGAATAAAGGAGAACTCATTTGAAAGAGAAAGCATGAGAGAGCTAAAAAGGGAAAGAAAAGATAGGACAAGGAGAAGTGAAAAAAGAGAGTGGTGGGGGGAGGAAAAGGGTAAGAAAATACAGCAAAAGAATACAGAAAAAAAGGAAGAAATGGGGGAAAGAGCAAGGATAAGAGAGGGTGGAGAGGGGGAAAGATAAGAGGTGAAACCTAGAGGAAGGGAGAAAGAGCATGTGAGAATTAGTGCTTGGAAAAGGAAAATGTGAGAAAGAGCTCAAGCAACAAAGAGAAATCTTGTGTGAGAAAGATGGAGCTCAAGGGTGTGAGAAAGGATGAGCACAGATGTGCAGAAAAAGCAGCAGGTCCGTGTGGAAGAGAGAGGGCACAAAGAATAGAATGTGCATGAAGAATTACAAGGGCTTGAGGATGAGGATGAGTGCAAGTGGAGCACATGGGAAAACACAACTGCTGTGAGAAAGAACAGCAGAAAAAGTGAGTGCACAAGGAAGAGCCAGCACTCAAAACAGGGAGTGGGTGGAGAAGAGGAAGAAAGAGATGAGGGAGCACAAGAGAGAAAGAGGGAATGTGTGAAAGAGAGGAGCCATGAATGAGAGTGGGAGAGGACAAGAAAGAGAGCATGAGACAGATACTGGATGAGAAGTAAAATTTTCCTGAGGAAGAGTGAACTTAAGGGAATGGAAAGGTTGTGAGTGCAGGAGGAGGCACAGGAGTGTGTGAAGTGGAGAGTAAGCAGTGGAAACAGCAAGAGCAGGTGAAGAGCCAGGGAATGAGAAAGAGCGAGCACATGAGAGAGGGAGGGCACCAAAAAAATCAGGTGCAGGGAAATGAGCAGGGGTGTGACAAGAAAGAATCAAGAAAGCAAAAGTGTAGCTACAAGAAAGGAAAGTAAAAGGATGGGGAAAAGCCCATGGTGTGTGGGAACATGGTTGCAGGAGAAACTACCAGCATGTGCAAGGAGGGTGCTGGGAAGAGAGAGGTACAAGAAAAATGAAACCACAAGAAAGGGGGAGCACTCCAGAAAGGGAATGGACAAGGAATAAAGAGGGAGAAAGCACCAGGAGAAGGGCAGAGAAATGGAGTGAGAAAGTGAGCATCAAGGTTGTGAGAAAGAGTGTGAGGGAACAAGAATGGGAAATCAAGGTGTGAGAAAAGGAGAGGGCATGAGAAAGTATCCCTACATACAGGAAAGAGTGAGATTGAGAAAAGAAGTGCACACAAAATAGATTAAGACAGCAAATATGACTGTAAGACATAACAAGCCCACATCAGAGGGAATGCTCACATAAAAGAAAACACTTGTGAGAAAGCAGGAGGGCACAGGAAAGAGTGGGTGCTAGAAAGCGTTGAAGGCAAGAGAGCAGGAGAGCACATGAAGGAAATCACAGGGAAGGGTGCAAGAAAGGCACCATCATGAGAAAGGGCAAGTGCTTGAGAAAGGAAGTGTGCAAAGAAGCACAAGCATGCACTAGCAAGGCTGCAAGAAAGTTCACATGTGAGAGAAAAAGAAAGAGAGTGGTAAATAAAGGAAGTAAGAATGTGAGAAAGAGTGTGCTGGGAAAATACAGCAGGCAAAAAAAAAGCCCAGCAAACACAAGAAAGCAAGAGTGGAGGCATGAGAAGATGGGAGTGTGAATGGCACAGAGAAGAGGAGTGAGGAGGAGATGGTGTGCAATTTTGGATGTTCAAGAAGGATGGATTGTTCAAGAAAGAGAAGGCATGTGCAAGAAATGACTGTGCAGGCAGGAGAGGGAGTGAGAATGAGGTTGTGAGGGAAGGGCTGAGGTCAGGAGACAGTGAAAGCCATGAGAAAGAGGGGCTGTGAGGAAGGGGAGAAGAGCAGGACAACTTGTGAGAAAGAGTGAATATGTGAGAAATGATGGACAAGGAATCCTTGTGACAAACAGAGCTCTTGGGAAAGAGGGAGAAAGGGGACAAGAAAGTGAGCACCAGGGCATGAGACTGAGTGGCCATGAAGAATTGAGCAAGGGAGAAAGGGCATGAGTGTGCAGAAAAGAGTGAGGTCACACAAAGAGTGAAAATGAGTGAGAGAGCAGAATCACACATTCTAAACAAAAAGGATGAGTTTAAAAGCTTGTCATACATTTCCAGGATTCTGCAACATAAAATGCAACCATCAATAGGGAATAATACATGACATTGTTGAAGGAAGGGAGAAGCATAAAGAGAGCTCGTGAAAGAGAAGCATGAGAAAGATGAAAAGGGAGAGAAAAGTGAAGGCAAAGAACAGTGAGAAAGTGGGGGGACAATGAAAAGATTGGAAAGGGACACAAAAAGAAAGATGGAAAGAAAGAGAGGAAGGGAGGCTTTTGTGAGCTCAGGTGAACACAGAAAGAGTTCTCACAAGGAAGAGTGAGAATACGTGACAGAGAGGGAAAGGGACAATGAGGAAAGCAAGTGTAAGAAAGAAAACTCACACAAAAAAGCACAGGAGTGAGAAAGAGAGCACCCAAAAAAAGAGAAAATACATATTAAATTTTCAAAATTGTTTTCTTTGCCTGCTGGTTTTCTATTTTATAAGAGTATATTTTCCTTGTAGTAACTGCCTTTTTTTGAGGGCAACTCAAGATATTTAACTGAAATTGAAATTTTATTGCTCCCTTCTATTTTATTTTATTTTTCAGTTAAGTCTGCTTTTATACCGAAACCTGCCAAGTCAGTAAAGCTTTTTCATTTCATATGTTAATTCTTTTAGTAGTCCTGAGCATAGTAAACATCACAGAGGAAAATGAGAGATAGCAGAATAAAAAAATGAACTTCTGGAGTAGTTAGCATATTTTCTTTATCCTACATGGAATAAGAAAACTTTCTGAAGCTCTTTGTTTCAGGAGTTTTATGGGAAAAAATATCCTAGTTTAGATCTAGAAGAAAATAATTGCCTGTAGCTCTTTTCTTGCATGATATTATTATTATCATGAATGCAGAGACTAATTTGATCATAAGGTGGAGAAGGAGCATTTAGTAATGCAGTCAGGTAATTTTCCATCTCAGGTTTAGGGGAATCCTGTGTATGGTGGGATGGTGGCAATCCAGCTGAAAGGAACAAGGACTATATAGAGATGATTACATGGGAAGCATTATAAAGTTCAATCACTTAGATCTCTTTGAGTCACACTCCCCTTTAGAGGAGTGGACTTCTTTCTACATTCAACTAATCCTTCTTTGGCAAAACATATTTTTAAGACCAGTCCATTTCTAAGTACCATCATGTCCTACTGGTCATGGCAGCATTAGCACCTTCTATTTACTCTATGGTATCTTTAATATAGAGGCTCCAGCTAATTCATCATTTATCCACTACATCACTTTTATTAATACTTATTCCCTCTGCATTTTGCACTATAGAAACATTAGCTTTTATTGCCAAGGGCTTTTTCAGGTTATAACATTACATGTAATATGTTTTACATTGTGCTGTCAGCACATCTTTAAACCAACAATCAAAATAAAACATAACTAGTCCAACGCTACCGAAAATCACTAAGAGGATTAGACTTTCACTCAGTACTTAACTTTACATTTTAGTAGCAAAAGTGATGGTTAGAAAGGCACCATATGGGAAAGAAATAGACAAATGAAAAGGATCTTGTTTGGCTTAAATCCTAAGACCAGTGCTCAACTTGAATAACTGATCTGAACAACACGGTGATTAGGATGTCACTGCATTTCTCTACTGCCTTACACAGGTTTCTGCTGTGCTTTCTTATGAAAACTTTACTGAAGGGCAGGAGCTGAGAGCATACATTTAACAAGTACTGTTCCAGATTAATTGGTGCTAATCCTAGTGTGTGTATCCTTGATATTGGAGAGCCAGTTTAAGAAAATAATGCAGGAAAAATATTCTACCTTAACTAAAGGATTTCACAGTTCAACAGTAAATTTTATTTATCAGATTTGTAGGATTCTGACATTCATTAGGCAGTGTATCAAAACAGGTTGGCAGCATAATTTCTAGCAATTCATACAAAAGCAGTACTTGATTTGGGACTCTCTCTGTATATTGCCCATAATATAAAGAGTATTGTTCTGATTCAATTTTTTGACATGATAAGCACCATGAGATGGAAAAGACACTGCAAATTTAAGGTCTAAGGTTGACCTTTTAACATAATATATCTACAAAAAAAGAGGGACATTTATCCTGTTGATCATTTTGTAAATGGAAAAGGGACACAAGGTTTTGAAGGCAAATCTAATTTGCCTGCAAATCTCTTGAGAAGAAGGCAATGAGTCTGATGAGAAAAATAATCTCAGCTGAGAAACCAAATCATTCTGAAGTCAGCTGAGGACAAAAAGTACTTCTGGGGAAATACCCCATGCTGGAGCACCCCCTACTAAGAGACCAGAGGACTCCCAAGTGGTGACAGATTGGAGTAATTCCTCTTTGCCTCATGGGAGGGGGAGAATCCAGTTCAGGCTCCAATGCCCCATCACAACCATCTTGTGACTGTTATGTGTGTCCAGCCTTCACATCACCACTTGCTACACTGGCCCATAACACTGTCTCATGCTCATACTATGTCTCAGTTTTATGGACAAGTAGAAAAGCAAACCCAAATTCAGCAGTATGAACAGATGTTCCTCTAACTTCCCGGATGTTCCACCACTTTGGATCAGCCAGAAGTCTGGTTAAACAGAATATTACTCTCATTCTCTCAGGCTGTAGATTACTTCAACCACTGTACACCACTATAGGGTAGAAAGATGCATTCTGAGCTATAAACCAGTGTATTTTAACAGTATGTGCATATGCACACACACACACACACACTCTTTGCCATCTGAAGCCTTGACAGCCAGTCTACATGAGATAAATACTTCCATGAGAATATTATTTATTTTGTTCAGCTCTTTGTGTTCTGTCTGTCAATAGACTCAATTGCTCTTCCACCATTTCAGGCTTAGCAGTTACTCCAGATGTTCACTGGGTGTAAATCAACCATGATTTCTATTCCTTGGTGTTATTTGCATCTACTAAGGAACTGTCTCCCCTAGCACCTTTAAAAGCTGCCTTTGAATCCTAATAATGTTGATGCTGTTCATTATTTCTGGCTTGACTCTCTTGAATGGAAAAATGCCCTTATATTGACACTACAAGTTCTTTGTAGCCAGCCTCTCCACGGTCACAGGGGGACAGAGTAAAAGTGGCCAGTGTGTATTCTTGGATCGCCAGCTCATTGCCAAGCTGGACAATCTGATTACTGAAAGAAACTGCCCTGTGTCACAGGCACAGGGAGGACTGTACAGGGCTCTTCCTTTTATGAAAGCCATCAATGACCTATAAATTATCTTTAGATGTTGATAACTTGTGAGGTGTTTTGCTGGGTGAGCAGAAGATTATGGAAGCAGACAGAATGGCTCCTGTGTACAGCCTGTAAAGAACTGAGGTTATCTTCTTAGCAGCAATCTTTAAACAGAACTAATTATTTCATTACAGAAACTACCCTGGCACCAGCTTTCACTTTCCTGAACCATCCATTATCACAGCAGCCATTGCTCTCCCACAGAAACCCTGGGTGCTGCATACTGAGTTCAACAGTGAAAATGGAGCTTGACCTACTCTCACTCACACAATCTACATGACATTTCATCTAAATGTTGGTTTCTCAACTGATACAAAGCTCAGCACCTTTTTAAAAAGTGAACTACTTGGAAAACAAGAATCTGCAATCTGCTCCAACAGAACAGTGAAATATTGGTAGAACAGTTCTTTCCCAAAGAACTTCTGAAATTAGTATTTTCAAGCTGTTACAGATTGTACCACAAAGCCACTGTTAACTGCACAAACACATAGGAATTCACACTAAACTATGATCAAAATTGTCACTGAGTTCCCACAGAATTATTTTTCAGAGTGACTCTTGTCACAGAATCCTGAAATACACTGCATTTTACTTTAAGTACAAACCAGCTTTTAATCCTTATGATCTGGAAAACACCAGGACTTGCACTAAGTATTAGCAATCAGGAGCAGTGATTTGCACAAAGCAGTTGCCCTATTTGAGTTTGTATTAGTGCTGCTTGAATACTGATTTTTATTATTCTTTCAAAATATATGGGAATGATATACTAAACATCAGGACAAAAGATGAAGAATGGGCAAACAGATCTACTGTGCTGCATAAATACAGCAAATATACTGAGCTAATTACCATTGCTAATACTGGACATAGGTATTGGCAGATGGTTAAGCTCTTAAAACAGAAGCAGTTTCTGTGGATCTCCTATCCTGATTTACCTGCTCATTCTGAGGTGTTGCCTTGAGGCAAGGAAAGAGAAGGGGGAAAAAACCCAAAAATAACCAAAACCCAACCAACTAAGCAAAACAAATAAACAAACAAACAAAAAGTGCAAGAAAACAACATCAGCTAAAGAGGATCTTAAATCAAGTCCTCTGTTTGTGTGCAAATATTGCCATGACTAAATTATCCCTGATGACTATTGTTTTCATTTTTGACTAATAGAAAACTACTGCTTGAAAAGTTCTAGCAGTTCTCCCAAAGTACTGAAGAAGAAAAATGGACACTATTATCTAATAAAATAAAAAACCTAGTGTGAAACAAATTATAAAATACATATATTAATAATTTTATTTTACTTAAGAGGTGTTTTACTGTATTTGGATTAAATGCCTCATGACTAAATCTGCCTGGTTTTGCAACAGGCACAGATAGTGTATGACACATTTATTATGCATTCTCTGCTTTATTTTTTTACTGAATCGTATTTTGCTACATACAATTTTTTATACAATAGCTCCTTCATCTAGGCTAGAGAGACTCAGTGTTGTTATACAACCCTTGCATGGTTTGTGATATAAAACCTTCATTATTTTCCATAAAAGCTCACCCACCAGATCAGTTTATAAACTCAGTAACCACTAAAAAAAAAAAAAAAAAAAGTGTGTGCACACTTACCAGAGAAAAGCAGAAAAGATTCATGTTGGTATTGAGTTCCACTCCAGCACCCTAAAATTCTGCTCCACAAACTCCTGCAGCACAATGCAGTTCCTTCTTGCTCTCCCAGCTGTTTGTACATTTCTCCCTGGAGATTACTGCAAGATAAAATCCCTGCAATAATCCACGGGATTCAGAGCCCATTATCAAATGAGACAGGCTTCCCCAGGCCAGTACAAACTGTTTTCTGAATTAAAGAGCAATGTTTACCAGCAAAACAAAAGCAGGGCCTGAATGATTTTCATGAATTCAGAAAATGCTCTCTTGCAGGCTGATGTTTCCATTAAAGTTTATCATCTAAGAGAAATAAAACTCTTTCTGTCTGAGACTCCTGGCACAAACATCTAACTCCTAGGCAAATCTTCTCAGTTTACAGAGATTATCAAAAGACAGAAATTCTCATTAAATGCTGATTTCCTATACATATGAATTAATATATAAAATTCAGTAATTATTAATGACTGTATCATGAATACAACCTTCTTAATTACAGATCTTGGGAAAAAAACTTGGGAGCCACAAATTATTAAAAATACCCACAACCAAGCAATCAAAAAACAAGCAAAAATCTGAAATTGTACTCGTATACTCTAAAGCATAGTTACCAAACTGCTGCCTGACATGTTGACTGCTTGATGCTGAAGGTTAGGAGAAAACCAATTTTGCCTTTTGAAAACTTATCAATTAAAAAAAAAATTTAAAAAAAATTTAAAAATGGGAGTGGTTAAAGCTAATCCATGGGTTATAGTGAGAGGTATTATGATCTATACAGACAAGCAAACAAAGGAGAAGTGGTTGTAGAGACAAACAGTATCCTATGAGTCTAGCTGGTATACACCAGGAAAATTCCATCACCTATAGTGGAGTAGAACTATCTAACAAAGAATTAATGCTGAAAGTACTGTTCATCTCAATTTTTACAGATAATTAAATACCTGAAATTAGACTGTGTTTGGAATAATATTGCCCATCAACCCACAATTAATTTCCCATAAATTAATTTCCTACAGCTTTTATGTGAATACTATGAAATTCCATGAACAAATAGCAGTTGGTACCAAAGACAGAAGCAGAGTTATTTTGTGACCATGACCTTGATTTCCTTTCTTTGGGCCCACAGCTGCATATTTGCAAAGGACAGGCATCTCTTTCATCACTCCTACTTCTGAGTGGTTCAGTTTATTCTAGTAATTTTGTAGTCTGAATCTGCATCCCAGAAAATCTGAAATGTCTGTACCTTGGCAGGATAAATACATATTAACATAAGTTGGTTTCTACCATGAGCAAAACCCCAACAGGGCTAACACAAACAAATGCAGACAAGATTCAGGATTTTAAAAGGAAAAATCCTTAACTTACACTTTTCTAATTTGCTGTAAAGTATGCAAAAGCCTTCTTGAAGGGTTTTCCCAGGTTTCCTTTTCAGTTATAATTTCAGATTGGCTTCACATATTAGTGAAGTAGGGTTTGGCTGTAAAGAGCTTTATGACAAATGTTATCATTTAGAAGCAAATTAACGAGAGACTTCTCATTTATTCCTGCTATAAACTTGAGGAACAGTAACAGATTTTGTCAATTACCACCTAGTGACACAAAAATAGACATTTGAGAGACCAAGCTTGCCACAGATGGGCTTGCATTTGCTTTATGGCTCACTTGCTAGTTTCTTTCTGAGGGAACAAGAGCTCATCCTTCCTGTGCCTCAGGTTCTCCAGCTGGAAAAACTAAACTACCAGCACAAACCTCATGTGCACTGTGACAGCAATGACCAAAATCACCCTTTCCAGCTACAGAGGATTGTTTTTTTTTAAATTGTATTTTTTAACTATTTACAGTAATCACTGTCTGGAAAACTCCAGAAAGTCTGAAGAGCTACTAAAATGACAATAAGTAACTCAGGAAAGAATGTGTCTTCCATTCAGACTGATTTAATTTCTTGATTTTGGGTTGTATATTTAGAGGTGATTCGGTTATTTATTCTAAAACATTCAGGAGGAAGTTTCTTGATTTTATACCACAGATCCTCAAAGTAAGAAAAACTAAGAGGGCAGACCTTAAACTAAGCTATTAAGTTTATTTTGCCTATATTTGTAGACATGCAGAACAGAGAATAATTTAAGAATAAGCATTAAAATAGAAAAAGCAGCCTGTACCTACAGTTACAGAGACACTTATATGGCAGGAAGCTGTGTAGGAAGGCAAAAATGCTCTTTATTACATGGTACTGCCAGTGTTAAAACTCTTCTTGTGAAAAAGTAACACTTTAGATGTTTATTATTCACTGATACAGCCTTCTGTAAGGGTCAAGTTTGTTGATAGGCCTAAACTAGAGATGACATTAGACTACTAGATAAATCACAATCTGTAAGGAAACACCTACTAGAATAATTAAAATAAGAAGCAACAGCTTATTATTAGGATGAATAATACAAATAAAATACTCAGCAAGAGTTCATAGTGGCATTTGATATCACAGCTCTCTGTGGAAAGAATTTGAACTTTGAGAATAATTAAAAAACAGTAACTAAATAGATCATATTTGAAGGTAACATCAGTGTTGTGACCTCTATGTATATTTTATCTGTTATAAATAGTGCATTTTGCTGCAGCAGTAGCATAACAGACTTTAATAAGGGGACAGGAAAAAAGTTTTTTATCAAATACTTGAACCTTCACTTCCCAGCTTTAATCTTGCATTACTGTTAGCATTTAATTCTCTTTCTTCACTGCTGCATGATTTCTACATGCTTGGGCTCTACGTCCCCAAAAATAAAAAAAAAATTGCACAAATTGAGACTTTCATATATTGAATTTTCTATTCCTGCACAATGAATAGACTTCATAGCTGAGATCTCAAGGCATCCCTGGCCTTTTCAGGAGACTGGATTTCAGCTGTGCATTCACATTAAGTGGCAATCCATGATCTAACATGGCACACAAGCAGTAAAGGTCGAGCCATGGTGCAGGTACCCTCAACTGAGTCCTGGCTCCAGGCTCCCCTTCTAAAGACAGCCACTCTGCTGGTGCAGCTTCATCTGCCACTGGGAGATGGAGAACTCACCAGCAGGGCTGTGTGGCTCACATATTTTTTTGTGTGATGAAAAAAGATAAAATAATATATTAGTAGTTGTTAACTTGGACACATTTCAGTGAATATGGAAATAATATTTATTCCTATTTTCTTCCTCCTCCATTTTTTCCTCTTATAGCATATCAATCCTTAATTAAAACTTACATCTACTTCTCTTCTGATCATAATTTATCTGTCATCTGAATGTTTTCATACAGGTTTAAAACAATGCTACTCTCTGATATAGTCTGAGTGTTAAACATGTAACTCCTTATAGGCTGAGTGGTCACATTTCTCTATTCACTCCACATAAAAGGCTCAATTATTACTCTATCATCATTTCAAGGTAAACATAGTGCACTGCTATTATCCTGGTGGAAAGTGGGAAATTCAGATATTAAGTCAGAGGCTTCCTCTTGCTGTCCCATTTCTTTGGAGAGAAGAACTTCCAGCACTTGCTTTCAGCCTAATCCACACTCCACATATTCCCTGACATGTGAGGGCAATCCTATGGATGCACCCTGGATAAAACCCCTCTCTCCTTTCACCTCCTCCTGGCAGGTAACAAAGCAGTTCTGTGCAGAACTCTGTGATCCACAACCCATGAGAAGTTTGAACCTGGGAACTTCTACTGTAAGACAAGTTTAACATTTTCTGTCATGCACATCCCCTGAAGACACTCTAAAAGGTAGAAAGCTCCATTTCGGACCACAAACACAACAGAGTCTCAAAGACAGAGCTACTAACATTTGATATTCCTGAATCAGATGTTCCAATCAGTGCCTCTAAATTACATGTACTTAATAGTTTGGAAAGGACCCATGAAGTACCGAGTAAAAATCTGATTCCTTAAATGGTATTGATTTTTTTTTTCTTTTAGAATCTCCTTCAATTTACAGGCAGCTTCTTCATTTCCTCCTTTTACATTCAGCAGCTAATTAAAAATTGGTAAGGAAAAAGCTTCACAATCTTCCTCACCTCTGCCAAATTGCAGTAGTCTGCTCCTCCTCTGAAAAGACAGTCTTACAGATGCAGGGATCAATTCAATACAGCAGTTTTTACACCTCTGCAACAAGGATTTTCAACAGAGTTTAGCTCAGTTAGAGATTATTTTAAGCTGACTCAACATAAAACACTAAAACATTTACTTCAGCCCAGAAAATCAAGCAAATAAAGACAAGAAGAGGCAATATTCCCTAACTGAAAATCAAGTAGGCAAGTAAAATGCTTTCACAGTTTCCAGGTTCCAAGGGAAGCTCTGGGCCTATTAAAGTCACTGGCAAAATTCCCATCAAATTCTCTGCAATCAGAATTTCACACACCTTCTCCTGCTAACTGATCACATTTAATCACAGCATCATAAAAGCCCATGGTCTTTTCCATATGATTCATTTTGTAACATTCAGCCATTCCTTGAGGCTAACCTTCTTTTTAGGATAAATAACCACATTGTTCTTTCCCTTGTTCCAGGAGATTTAATTTTGTTTTTCAGAGCATTTATATTTTAATGAAAGGAAAAACTGCATCTCTGTTTTTAGAGAGGAAATGCATATTTCCTAAACAGGAGGGCCAAATCCTCTGCTCTATAATTTACAGGAACTCAATGAATCAGGCCCACACATTCTTTATTGCTGTCTAGCAGTATACTGCAATTTAGAGTGAAAACTGCTAACTTCTATCATCAGGTCAACTTATGTATTATCAGACAAAACTGATGTCTACAGTGAATTATGGGGATAGGAGTCATTATCTTCCCAGAGCACCTTGAAAACGAGATGTCTAATCTCAGTAATGTAAGTTTCCTGGTTAAATAAATCCCTTGTGCTTAGTAATTCTATGCATTTATAGAAAAGATGTCACCCCCCCCCACACACACACACCTCCTTAGACTTTAAAAAACATTTCAAATCCTCAAGGGGATTTGAATCCTCACTAAACAGAATTGATTTCTGTACTTACTACTTAGTATTCTTAATCACACAGTTCATGCATTTTTGTTATGTAATGGATTGGGAAATTCAAAGAACCGGCCTGTTTTGCAAACATTTAGTTTTCCATCACCCCATTTCTCTTTCACTTTATGCCTTTTTTTTTATTTATTTATTTTTAATATCAAGGTGACAGCACCCTGCTGGAAAGAGCTCCAAACAATCAGTGCTGCCCTCCAAGTCTGCATCCAGCCAGGCCTGGTGGGAGCAGTTAGAACAGAATTTGGAAAGGCTAGCAGAGTTTTTCCAATCCACTCTGCAAGAAAGATTAACTCTCCACTCTTGCCTATGAGAATTCAGCCCTGTAGTCATCCATTTCTTCCTTAAGAGCATGATCCAAAGCTAAATGAAGCCAAAAGGAATCCATCTATCAATCTGAGCATTTCTGGCAATTTAATTCAGAGCTCCTCTACCAATTTATATGTTGTGTAGGATACAGCCTGAGGACACATCTTTGTGGGTGACAGGACAGTGGGACTGAGTTCACCCTCAGCAGATTTGCTGAGAACCCTGAGCTGTGTGGAGCTGTGAACATGCTGGAGGGAAGGGATCCCATCCAGGGGGATTTGACAAGCTTGAGAGGTGGGTCTGTGTGAACCTCATAAAGCTCAACAAAGCCAAGTGCAAGGTCCTACACCTGGATCAAGCACAAAGACAGGCTGGGATGAGCAGAGCCAGAGCAGCCCTGGAGAAGGAGTTGGGGTGCTGTGGGTGAGAGGCTGGACATGCCCCGGCCGTGTGCTGGGAGCCCAGAGCCCCCCGTGTGCTGGGCTGCAGCCAGAGCCCCGTGGGCAGCAGGGCAGGGAGGGGATTCTGCCCCTCTGCCCCTCTGCTGAGACCCCACCTGCAGGGCTGCATCCAGCTCTGGGCTCAGCACAGCAAGGACAGGGACCTGCTGGAGCCAGCCCAGAGCAGGCACCGAGGGGAGCAGAGGGATGGAGCAGCTCTGCTGGGAGGAAAGGCTGGAGAGCTGGGATTGCTCAGCCTGGGGAAGAAAAAGTTCTGAGCAGACCATAGAGCACCTGAAGGGAGCCTAGGAGACAGGCAGAGAGTTTACAAGAGCATGTGCTGACAGGACAAGGGGAAATGGCTTCAAACTGGCAGACAGTAGGGTTAGATTTGCTGTTAGGCAGAAATTCCTCCCTGTGAGGATGGTGAGGCACTGGCACAGGTTTCCCAGAGAAGTTCCCCATCCCTGGGAGTGTTCAAGGCCAGGTTGGATGGGGCCCTGAGTAACCTGGTGTAGGGCAAAGTGTCCCTGTCCATGACAGTAGGGCTGGAATGAAATAATCCCTTCCAGCCCAAACCACTCTGTGATTCCATAATTCTAGGACAGTCTGTCCTAGGTTGCCCCCAGTTCCTGTGGCCATAGACACCTATTCCTGTTCCCAAGCAGTGCCCCAGCTTCAGGACATACCCACAGAAGGCTGCCCATGCTCTGAGTGAAACAGGAGCCAGCTGCTTCTCACAGCCCACCCTCCACCCCTACACCTCCATCAGTAGCCTCTCAGCACAATGTACTATTTTGTCCATACCACCATATATCCTGCTTTTTTTGGGCTGGACCTGGCTCTTAGCCAGCCAGTTCAGATTTGCACCTGCCTAAATTTGTAGATGCAGCACCAAATTAAAAATACTCTTCTGTCCTCAGGAATCTTCCCTGACACTCTGACATGCTCATCAAATCAGGAGGAAATAACTGGCAGACAGTGAGGCTGCAGCAGCATCTAAAATAAAAAAAAATTAAGACTAATAGTTACACTGGTGAACTCCTGGCTCGTGTTTCTCATCTCCTTATCAGGCTTATATGAGACTCCCTAATTTGGAAATCAAAATTAGGAACTCAGAAATTCCCTACTTAGTTTTCATTTACCTAACTCATGTATTCTTAGCTTATTTGGATATGTACCTGCTGCCTGCAGCCTGTTCTGTTATATATCATTCCCAACAAATTCTGCTGTACAAGTAACACCTTTTGATTACATTTATTATAACTTAGATTCAGGGGCTGTATAAAACCATTTTTCTGACAAAAAAAAACCCAATTCTTTTATACAGCCTGAGAAGACAGCAATCCACAGCAGTTATACATTAATGAGTACAACAGTGGAACAGTTGCTGTTGTGCCAAGTAAAGCTTTTCTCTAACACTTTGCAACTTGGGTTTCAACCTCTACTTAGAAAAATCCAATGAGATTCTAATATTCTAGACCACTTCTGAAGTGTGAGTACCAAGTGCACCCAAGTACAAAAATTGCTTGAAAGACAATGGTCTAAACACTTAAGGGCTGCAAATACAGTAATGAGCTGGAATAGACTACATAAAATAGTTCATGCTTCAGCAATAATAGATGCTGCCCACAGAGCACTTCTTCCCACCTTGCTGTTTTACACAGCTTAGCAGCTCCACACTGTTTGCATGGGACATTTATACCCTTTGAAGTTGCTCTGGAAGGATCCTGGGCTGGTGGATATTAGCACAGCTTCGTGTTTCCCATCTGGGCTGTGCCAGCTGATCCAGTGTCCCCAAGCAGGCACACCCAGGTAGCTAATCCTTGGGACAGTGCTATTTTTTAGAGGCAAGGAGACATCAACTGACTCAGTGGCAATTTGAGCTGTTTACATCCCTGTGCATGTGACTGCAGAGCCTCCAGCTTGGAGTGTCCTCGTTTCTGACTATCCACAACCCTGCAACGCTGTCTTACTGCCTCTCCATGTGTTATAGCACTTTCCATCACTGCTACAAACATACCATGCCATGTGAGAGACAAACTGTATTTGCCTTTTATGGCCCTTTGAAAAAAATGGCAGTTCTCACTCCCAATGGCAACTCATGACTCTATCTACCTCCAAAATAGGACCCATCTGTACCAGCTATTATGGGCTTTTATTAAGGTTGTCAAATATGCAGAAGAGGCCAATGTCAAGGGGAAGAAGTTTGTACACTACTGTCAGGACATGTTGTAAGAACAACACATGGCTGGTGTGTTCTAAAATATTTAGGGAAAACAAAATTTAAATTTGATTATCACATCCCATCAGTAAAAATTTGCATTGGCTACACACTGTCTGCACCAGTCACATTAAACCAGGCTTATACAGTGAGAACAGTAGATGCCATCTGCAGCCCTAGAATAATCTTGGCAGCACACCAGCACATATTCATTTCTGTGCAGAACAGCCTTGCTTGCTGTAGCTGAGTCCTCATGGTACCTCAGATGGCCAAATTGTCTCAGAGCTAGTAACTGGATATTATCACTCATTTAAATCATCCTGGTTAAACAAGATGCTTGGAGTTGGCAGTTCCAGAAACTTTATAAAGGTTGAGCAGGGTAACCTTTCTTGCCCCCATGCCCTGATTTAGCAGAACATGATTACCTCAGGCAACTGACCAAAAGTCTGTGATGGGTAACTTAAAAACTGGAACATACATGGAAAAAAAAAAAAAAAAAAGTAGACAAAAAAGCCACAAAACAATACAACCAAAAATCTGCTGCTGAGGAAATTTCAGTGTTGTTCTACTTTAAGTAGAACAGTCTTTCAGCAGGACAATTAACATCATCCTAATGAGTTACAGATGGATTGAGAAGGGAGACAGGGAAAAACTAAAGGCAGCATTTCTGTGTTTGAATAGGAATTTGTACCTGCATTACCTAACTTCTTTTAATTTATGAGAGCAAGGAAGAATTGGGACAGTTTTTGAGGAAGACTGGCATCCAGCAATCTGCAAGAAGGGTATGGACAACAGGAACAGTTACAGTTCAAAGGCTTGTACATCAAAGAGTAACCCATTCCCCTGTGACTCTCCCTACTCTTATTTCACTCAAATTCTTCAAAGTGGGATTCAGTGGAATAGATGACTGGTTTTTTATCCTGGATAACCATGGAACAGCCAAGATTTACTCTAACTCTATTGAATCCACATGTAGTTCAAAACCCTGTTACCCTAAAAACACCAAAAGGAAAACACTGCTGCATGCAGAATGAAATGTTTACAAATAAAATAGCTTAGTGAATCACACACACACTGGTTTAGTGCTGCAAACATCTAGAAGCAGTTTTACCCAGGACAGTGTGTAGGTGGGACTCCAGAGGTGGTACTGCTGGCCATCCCTTCCCACCTTCATCACATGGTACCTGTGGTATCAGATCTAAAATTTCACAATCCTTAGCACAGTTATCCTTTCAGCATCCCCATGACAGGGAATGTAACACTACATCAGTGTTGTCAGACAGTTTAGATTTTGTCTGTATCACTAAAAAACAAAATCACATTCACTGAGGGAATGTCTGAAGTCAAAATGTTGATTTTCAAACCTGTGGTTTCAGTTGCTTCGTCACTCTTAAGGTGCTTAAAGGAACTTAGAAATGTAAAGTCTGTCTGTGCAAAAATTCAGACACTCTGGATTTCTTGACAATATTTAGCAGCTAGACAGCTACCCTACATTTAAGCTAAATTAGGATCTATAATTTATGCATTCGTGTTCCTATGATACCTCTGCAATTATTCTGGCTGCTTTCTTCAGAGCAACCTTACCCAAGGAAGCTTTGTAGAGAATAAGGGTAGAGGAGTGGACAGGACTTGCCCTTCATGCTGCACCCCACCAGTCATCCTTTCTCCCTAGGGCTCAAATTTTCTTCTTGTTTTCTGTATTCTTCTATGTGATTTCACCACACCAGGTGATTTTCTCCTTCTCCAGAACCTTGAATCAGCTTTTCTGCTTTATGCAGATTAATTAGACACCAGTAGAGCTAAGGAGAGGAGTGTATAAATGTGTTAATGTTTGTGCATGACTCTGGCCTGATTACCAGAGCACTGACTTGACAGAGGATACAAGTGGATTCCCCAGTCAGAGCTCCAATAAACATTAAATATTAATGTCACTGGAGTAGAAATTAAAATTGTTGCAGCAAGTAAAATAGAACATTTTGGAGGACTGCTACATGTGCTCAGGGAAGAAGTCTGCAGAAAACCAAAATTTGAACCTCAAACCAGAGTTGTAGATTTGTGCACTGAGCATCCAGCAAAGACACTTGTCCATGCTCAGAATGAAACTGGGAACAGTCTAATTCTGCAGTTAGTTTGTAAACTGTGCAGTATATGTAGTACAACTGCCAATTTTATTTTCTTTGTTTCTCCTGTGTGAGGCTGGCATTCATCTTACTCTGCCATCTCCCTCTGCTCACCACTGCATTCCTTCCTCCAGTCTCAGGGAATTTCCAGGAGAGAAACTGTAAGGTGGGGAAGGAGTAATTTCAAAAAGACAGTGCCAAAGCCAAAAAATGGGCTGATTTTCAGTAGCTTGCTGCTGTGTGCAGCACTAACCACAGGCAGTCAGTCCATTTTGTCACCAGTGCCTTAATGGAAAATCCCACTTGGATTGAGTTCATACAGGGAATCTTATTTAAAATAAAATGATGGCACAATGTAAAAACTGAATCTAGGAGAGGATAAATGTGTGTGCACATATCCTTACCTGGAACTAGAACTTTTCACTGCTCCTGCAAGTCATGTCAGCCAGTTTTGCTGGGTGTCAGTTTAAACTTCCCTAAAGAAAGTATATTATTTATCTCACAGACACCAAGAAAGGCAGAATGTATTATTAAGGGATTAGGTAGTGAAAAAGAAAAAAAAAAAACAAAAAAAGAACCAATGTGAGGGCTGGAATTACATTTTTGAATATAACTAATAAAAATTTCAGTCACTGCTGGAGATGGAATACTCATCTCTTCTTGACCAAACATCTCAGTACAATGTGTCTGTTTGTGAGGTCTTAAATACTCCAGAGATGTTCTCCCATTTTTCAAATGGTGTCCTACATCTCCATGTTACCTGTAGATTTTGTACTAATTGTAGGAGCAGAGGATAAAATAAAGTCCAGCCTACAAAAAGAAACTGGGAGAAGACATTAATAGAACAAAAGCTAGGAGAAGAGAAGTAGATCTGTAGCAAGAGTTTTCAGTGGAAACTGAGACAAAAATACCACGTAAAAGAGATTCAATGCAGCTGTCTGAGCAGTCCAGGCTTTCATGCAGAAATCCTACTGAATTTGACAGAAAGATGCAATGGAAAAACTTTTAATCAACTTAGCACTTACAGGATTAAATGCAAACTCTTGGGGCAGAGAAACCTTTGTGAATATATATATACATACACACTGGGTTCCATAAACTGGTTTGTGACATCTAGAAAACCTGCAAGTGCAGACCTTTTCTCTCCTTTTTTTAAAATAAAATATATGTTATATTAAAGAGCTTCTTTTTACAAAATGAAGAACTACTCTGCAACAGCAGCTTTACAGAAAAACCACAGTACACTTGCCACTTGAGCATTACAACTTTGGATTTGTAGAAACTCAAAAATCATTGAAAAACTACTGCAGTCATAAAATTCTGCTATATCCAAGTGCACAGATTAAACAGAAGTGTCTAGAAAAATTGCCAAAGCATCCAAGTGAAAACAAACAAGAGGGAGATATAATTACAAGGGATAACAAGACTTTGGTTGTAATCTCTTGCATGTATTGGTATTATCAGCTGAATCTTTGGGTAGGTCTGATCCAAAGGCTGCTAAATGTTAATGAGGGTATTCCTTCTGATTTTAATAGGTTCTGAATGAATCCTAAACCATTTCAGATGTGAAGCATGGTGTATGAACATAAACCTTGCATGGCATTAAGTATCAAAACCAGTGTCTCATTATTCTTTATTTTTAATGTAGCAAAAATAGCCTTTTCAGAAATAATGACTCCAGATAACAAATTTTTCAGCAGTGCTTTTCTTGAGTCCATGCACTTAAACTTTGGCTTAGATATAAGGTGAAGCAATTAATTTCCTCTGTTTGGCAGGTGAACAAAACTCTTGCTATGCAACTTTGACTTTCATTTTAGTTGCAGTCTGTTATTGCTAATGAAAAAAAATACTTCCTAGCTTTTCTACTGTATCAGCTGGATAAATTGTTAACACTTAAGAACTCCCCAGGCAGTAATGAATGACACAGTTTTCTGTGTTATCCCTGATAAAGTTTAGGATATGGAAAGCAGCTTAATCCTCTTTCTATACTCTCCCATCTGTGCTTTAGAGCCACCACAGTAAATTACTACATATTGAAGCACTGCTTCAGATGCAATTTCATATTTTCAAAGCTGAGATAATTTTACTCCACAGTGTATTTTTTAATCTTTGTAAAAAAAAAAGTAAAATGTTTAAGGAAGCCAGGTCAGATAAAACTGTAGAATTTAAGAGATGGATGGTAGCTTTCAGTGAAGTAAACCTTTCAAAAAGGTTACTTGGAATATAGAACTAAGCCAAACAAATTACTTTGTTTACAGAAAATCTGCAATGTGAAGTGTTAAGATTTAATTCAATTGTAATCTGCTGCTAATTATAAGACAGGAATAGTAGCTGACAAATATGGCTTGCAGCACTCTTTATTATACCTTAAACATGCTATTGCCTGTGTCTAATGTCTTTGATCCTGCTTTCATTTTGCAGAATGATTTTACCTGGTACAGTTTTGCCATTAACCTGCTCAGTCACAGTTAGGGCTCATTTCTTTCTGTGAGGAAAGCTTAAATTTTGTGTTGGATTTCTCCATGTTTTATCAGATGTGCTTTTTGCTGCTGTCTAATCATTAAGGATAAAGGGACTGATTTAGTGTCTATTGGAGTAAATTGACTGACTCAGTTCAGAGGCTGAGCATAAGCAGCTGCTCCAACAGTAGGAGTGAATGCAGTGAGAGATATTTTACAAACTTCTCTATCTTGCATTTTTCTGTATCCACATAAAGCCCCACATTTAGTAAAACTGAAAAAAAAATCCAGTCAGTCCAGTGTCTTGCTCAGGTCACCATATGGTTGTAGAACAGCTGGTTCATGTTAAACCTTCACAAAATTGAGATTATACTGAGAGGAAGCAGCAAATACTTTGAAGAATCTGCAGATACAGTGCAGCATCTAAAGCAGCCAGCAACAAATCATCAAAACTCTGACAGAGTTCCTCTGTAGCCCTTTGTTACTTTGAATTTCAAACACCATCTTACCACCCATCCTATGTCCTGGGACTAACCTGAAGCACAGAGGCCATCCCACCTGGTGACCTTAACCCAGCTAAGCAAACATCTGCCACCTTACAACCAGATTATGGCAATCCAGCACTTTCTCTAAAACCTGACAATTACTTCTAAGGCTAAAAGTTATCACACCTGAGTTTAATCTCCTAATTCTGGGTGGAGAAAAGTGTATATTTCTCTGTGAGGGCAGGTAATCCAGCTCTGCAGAGAGTATCCTGCTGGCATTGAAACAGCTGCTTCACCCATCTATATATTCCAGAAGAAACTCTCCTTCTGTTCTGTGTTCTTGAGGCCCCTGCCAGGTGCTGGGATTGCAAAGGATCAGGGTCCCATCTCCATCACCCAACCCACACACATCTGCTCCTCTAGTCTGGGGTGGGTGGTGAGCAAAGAGCACCTGAGTGGGCAAACCTGGATTTGTGCTCACCAGTGGGAGAAGTGACACATGGAGCCCAAAGTAGTTGTCAATGGTGAAAAACTACCCATTGTGGCTAAATTGTAATTGCATACTGTTGAAATAATTGTGAAGTGGCACAGCTATACTGTTGTGAAAATGGAAGTTTCAGAAAGCTCTTGGAAAAATAATAACACCTGAATATAAGGCATTCCTGTGGTCTTAACTTTGCTCCTTTGGGTACCTGGTGTGATGTTATCAATAAAGACAGTAATCCAAGGGATACACAGGAGAAGCAGGGACAGGGTCTAAACCCTGCCTCTGGGAGGGAAGGAAAGCTCACTTCAAAGCTGGTGCCTCAGGAGCAGATGAATGAGTTACCTTGAGCCTGAGAAGGTCGAGGAATAGAGGGACCTGCTGGCAGCACCCTCCCCCTGCTTCTCTCCACTCCTCATTCCCTCCTCCTTCCTTGGGAACCCCACAGCAGCCCCAGGGTCTGCCCCCAGGGACAGCACTCACCCCTCCATGCCCCAGGGGACTCAGGGGAGCAGCAGGTGCCACGAAAAAAGGAGGAAAACCTGGCTAATCTTCTGCAGTTTAACCTGAACACGAGTTCACAAAATTAAACAGCAGATGCTTCCCAAGGGCATGACACATAGAGGCCTCCTTGAAGTAAGGGAACAGCTTAAGCCTTCCAGCTAAGGCTGACAGATTTTCTGATAACAGAAAATGAAGCAATCTAAAAATATGCTCTTCCAGCTACCCCTACAATCAGTTACAGGTAGATCATAG